>NW_027615054.1:0-112198 GCF_965212315.1 Lampetra planeri | reverse complement strand
ACTCACTCACCCACTCACTCACCCACTCACTCACTCACCCACTCACCCACCAACTCACCCACCGACTCACTCACTCACCCACTCACTCACCCACCCACTCACCCACCAACTCACCCACCCACTCACCCACTCACTCACCCACTCACCCACTCACTCACCCACCCACTCACCCACCCACTCACCCACCCACTCACCCACCCACTCACTCACCCACTCACCCACTCACCCACTCACTCACCCACTCACCCACCCACTCACCCACCCACTCCCTCACTCACTCACCCACTCACTCACCCACTCACTCACCCACTCATCCACTCACTCACTCACCCACTCACCCACCAACTCACCCACCCACTCACTCACTCACTCACTCACCCACTCACCCACCCACCCACTCACCCACCCAATCACCCACTCACTCACCCACTCACTCACCCAGTCACCCACCAACTCACTCACCCACTCACTCACTCACCCACTCACCCACCCACTGACCCACTCACTCACTCACCCACTCACTCACCCAGTCACCCAACCCACTCACCCACCCACTCACTCACCCACTCACTCACCCACTCATCCACTCACTCACTCACCCACCAACTCACCCACCAACTCACCCACCCACTCACTCACTCACCCACTCACTCACCCACAAACTCACCCACCCCACTCACTCACTCACCCACTCACTCACCCACTCACTCACTCACCCACTCACCCACTCACCCACCCACTCACCCACCCACTCACCCACTCACTTACTCACCCACTCACCCACTCACTCACTCACTCACCCACTCACTCACCCACCCACTCACCCACCCACTCACCCACCCACTCACCCACTCACTCACCCACTCACTCACCCACTCACTCACCCACTCACTCACCCACTCACTCACCCACTCACTCACCCACCCACTTACCCACTCACTCACTCACCCACTCACCCACCCACTCACCCACCCACTCACTCACCCACTCACTCACCCACTCACTCACCCACTCACTCACCCACTCACTCACCCACTCACTCACCCACTCACCCACTCACCCACTCACCCACCCACTCACCCACCCACTCACTCACGCACTCCCTCACTCACTCACCCACTCACTCACCCACTCACTCACTCACCCACTCACCCACCAACTCACCCACCGACTCACTCACTCACCCACTCACTCACCCACCCACTCACCCACCAACTCACCCACCCACTCACCCACTCACTCACCCACTCACCCACTCACTCACCCACCCACTCACCCACCCACTCACCCACCCACTCACTCACCCACTCACTCACCCACTCACTCACCCACTCACTCACCCACTCACCCACTCACTCACCCACTCACCCACCCACTCACCCACCCACTCCCTCACTCACTCACCCACTCACTCACCCACTCACTCACCCACTCATCCACTCACTCACTCACCCACTCACCCACCAACTCACCCACCCACTCACTCACTCACCCACTCACTCACCCACCCACTCACCCACCAACTCACCCACCCACTCACCCACTCACTCACTCACCCACTCACTCACCCACTCATTCACTCACTCACTCACTCACCCACCCACTCATTCACTCACTCACTCACTCACCCACTCACTCACCCCACTCACCCACGCACTCACCCACCCACTTACCCATTCACCCACTCACCCACCCAATCACTCACCCACTCACTCACTCACTCACCCACTCACTCACCCACTCACCCACCCACTCACCCACCCAATCACCCACTCACTCACCCACTCACTCACCCAGTCACCCACCAACTCACTCACCCACTCACTCACTCACCCACTCACCCACCCACTCACACACCCACTCACTCACTCACCCACTCACTCACCCACTCACTCACCCACTCACCCACTCACCCACTCACGCACCCACTCACCCACTCACCCACCCACTCACCCACCCACCCACTCACCCACCCACCCACTCACCCACCCACCCACCCACCCACTCACCCACTCACCCACCCACTCACCCACTCACTCACTCACCCACTCACTCACCCACTCACTCACCCAGTCACTCACTCACTCACTAACTCACCCACCCATTCATTCACTCACTCACTCACTCACTCACCCACTCACTCACTCACCCACCAACTCACTCACCCACTCACTCACTCACTCACTCAATCAATCACCCACCCACCCACTCACCCACCCACTCACCCACGCACCCACTCACCCACCCACCCACTCACTCACTCACCCACTCACTCACCCACTCATTCACGCACCCACTCACCCACCCACCCACTCACTCACTCACCCACTCACTCACCCACTCATTCACTCACTCACTCACTCACCCACCCACTCATTCACTCACTCACTCACCCACTCACCCACCCACCCACTCACCCACCCACTTACCCACTCACCCACTCACCCACCCAATCACTCACCTACTCACTCACTCACTCACCCACTCACTCACCCACTCACCCACCCACTCACCCACCCAATCACCCACTCACTCACCCACTCACTCACCCAGTCACCCACCAACTCACTCACCCACTCACTCACTCACCCACTCACCCACCCACTCACACACTCACTCGCTCACCCACTCACTCACCCACTCACTCGCCCACTCACTCACCCACTCACTCACCCACCCACCCACTCACCCACCCACTCACCCACCCACTCACCCACCCACTCACCCACCCACTCACCCACCCACTCACCCACTCACTCACCCACTCACTCACCCACTCACTCACCCAGTCACCCACCCACTCACTCACTCACCCACCCACTCATTCACTCACTCACCCACTCACTCACTCACCCACTCACTCACCCACTCACCCACCCACTCACTCAATCAATCACTCACCCACTCACTCACCCACTCACCCACCCACTCACCCACCCACCCACTCACCCACCCACTCACTCACTCACCCACTCACTCACCCACTCACTCACCCACTCACTCACTCACCCACCCACTCACCCACCCACCCACCCACCCACCCACTCACTCACCCACCCACTCACTCACCCACTCACCCACCCACTCATTCACTCACTCACTCACCCACTCACTCACTCAACCAACCACTCACCCACCCATTCACCCACCCACCCACTCACCCACCCACTCACCCACCCACTTACCCACTCACTCACCCACTCACTCACTCACCCACCCACTCACCCACCCACCCACCCACTCACTCACCCACCCACTCACTCACTCACCCACTCACTCACTCACCTACTCACCCACCCACTCATTCACTCACTCACTCACCCACTCACTCACTCACTCAACCACCCACTCACCCACCCATTCACCCACCCACCCACTCACCCACCCACTCACCCACCCACCCACTCACCCACTCACTCACCCACCCACTCACCCACCCACTAACTCACCCACTCACTCACCCACCCACCCACCCACCCACCCACCCACTCACTCACTCACTTACCCACCCACCCATTCACCCACCCACCCACTCACTCGCCCACCCACCCACTCAACCACTCACTCACTCACTCACCCACTCACCCACTCAATCAATCACTCACCCACTCACTCACTCACCCACTCAATCACCCACTCAATCACCCACTCAAGCAATCACTCACCCACTCACTCACCCACTCACCCACTCACTCACACACCGACCCACCCACTCAACCACCCACTCACCCACCCACCCACTCGCCCACCCACCCACCCGCTCACTCACCCACCCACCCACTCACCCACCCACCCACCCACCCACCCACCCACTCACTCACCCACTCACTCACCCACTCACTCACCCACTCACTCACCCACTCAATCAATCACTCACCCACTCACTCCCTCACTCACCCACTCAATCACCTACTCAATCACCCACTCAATCAATCAATCACTCACCCACTCACTCACCCACTCACTCACACACCCACCCACTCACCCACCCACCCACCCACTCACTCACTCACTCAAGCACCCACCCACCCACCCACCCACTCACTCACCCACCCACCCACCCACTCACCCACCCACTCACCCACTCACCCATCCACTCACCCATCCACTCACTCACCCACTCACTCACTCACCCACTCACCCACTCAATCAATCACTCACCCACTCACTCACTCACTCACCCACTCAATCACCCACTCAATCACCCACTCAATCAATTAATCACTCACCCACTCACTCACCCACTCACCCACTCACTCACCCACTCACCCACTCACTCACACGCCCACCCACCCACTCACCCACTCACCCACTCACTCACTCACTCACTCACTCACCCACTCACTCACCCACTCTTTCACTCACCCACTCACCCACCCACTCACTCACCCACCCACCCACCCACTCACTCACCCACTCACCCACTCACTCACTCACCCACCCACTCACTCACCCACCCACCCACTCACCCACTCACTCACCCACTCACTTACCCACTCACCCACCCACTCACTCACTCACCCACCCACTCACTCACCCACTCACTCACCCACTCACTCACTCACTCACCCACTCACTCACTCACTCACCCACCCACCCACTCAGCGTCTTTCCGACAGACCTGTTCTTCACCTGAGGACGGCTGCTTGCGTTGTGGCCGAAACGTCGTGAGAATTGTATTTTATTATGTTGTATTTTTCTTATTTCCCTTCTACGTGACTTTACCGAAAGAACCAAGAAGAACTGTACGTAATATTTTATCATCGAAGCGCGTTTTATATAGGACAGCCTCACTCAGTCTCAAGACTCATTTTCAGGAGGTTCCTGCAGATCTTTTGCAGAATGGGAGCAGTGCTGGTGCTGATATGTGTGATCCTAAGTTGAGGAATTTGTCAGGTAAATATTTCAGGATTGGAATGTTTTGGCCAATACATTGTGTGGTTATTTTTGTAGCGATGGGATGAAACTGGGATACCCATATGCCCACACACACACTCACACACACTCTCACTCCCTCACGTTCTTCAGAACTGGGGAAGAATATAGAAACTACACACAGGAAGGTGCTCGAATCAGGAATCAAACCCAGGACCTTCCTGCTGTGAGACACGAGTGTTGCCGTTATGCTTACACCCTGCCACGTAAAGTTGTGATGCCACACTGGCTTATGTGGCTATTGATGTGTTTTTGTTGTTACAGTACTGAGGCCCGTGCACAGATAATCATCAGTTTGTAGAAAGTCTGGCAGACTAGGATTGAACAATTATTGTTACCATCATGTGAGAAAAGAGATCAAAGTAAATATTGGAGTTCTAGTTAACTCCAAACTCTAGCTTCCAAAAGAGCGACTGCTAGGCTCTACATTATCACTCTCACTGTACCAGTCATTCAGCTGCTAATCAGAAGAAAAATACATATCCCCCCATGCAACATGGCCACCTTGACATCATCCATGCAACATAGTCGACATGACATCACCCCTGCAACATGGCCACTGTTACGTCTCACATGACTATTATTACCTTTGGGTGATCTTCCCCGGATGGAGGCAGTAACCAGTGTCGCAAGACCCGCCATTGCTTCCACCTTCAGCGTTGCTCATCTACACAAAGACAAAGGTTCCCCACATAGGATTCAACAAGGTGTTGAGTTAAGTGCAGTAGGTGAGTACTGAGCAAGCACCGATGATATCTGGGCTCCACATTCAGGAGGGTCCTGCTGATAGTTCAAAGTTAATGTGCAAGTTTATTGATGGGCTATGTGATATATTGGTGTGGCTGAGGACTGCTTTGTTGTTGTTTTTGCTGCCTTTCCCAATATTAAATCTTGACTTAAAGCTTTCGTGACTGCAGGAATTCATAATCTTTGGGTCTTTCCGTTAAGTCATGTAGATAGGTTCAAATTAAAAGAAAAAACGTGACGTTTCGATCACAACACAAGCGATCGTCATCAGGAAGAAAACAGAGGGGGAAAGCTGCTAAAAGCAGACTTCTTTAAAAGTTCAAAATGGGTGCAAGCCCAAGGGTCATAAACGAAGTGGGCGGGGCTAGTGATGTTAATATGAGAAATTAGCATGTTAATGTAAGATCGGAGAGTGGCCTCCACGGCGAGCATGCTGAGGTGGCTATGTTAATGTGAGAGATTAGCATGTGAATGTAAGATCGCAGAGCCGACGGTACGTGGCTACACCCATTTTAAACCTTTAAAACAGTCTGCTTTGAGCAGTTTTCCCCCTCTGTTTTCCTCCTGATGACGATCGCTTGTGTTATGATTAAAACGTCGTCATTTTTTGTTAATTTATTTTTAATTTGAACCTATCTACGTGACTTTACCGAAAGACCTAAAGAATATGGTTTCCCAATATTGATAAATAAGACTTGTATAATTAATTATTGATTGAAAGTTACTGACTTGCTTTCCATTTTTCTACTTTGCACTCCTATTTTATATTGTTTGCTGTTGTAACTTGCTGACCCTCCCATACTGGACATCTGTGAAAACAAGCTCCGTAGGTCATTGGATTCTTACAGTCTAAATAAAGATTCTGATTCTGATGTCAAATCTCAGCATTGGGATGTTTGTCTGATATCAAGATGCTACACCTGGATTTACATTGAGACAGAAAGAGGAACACGTGGATTGGAAGACACACAGGTTAATGGGATCATTCAAAATGTTAACAAAACTGAGTGGGGCTGGGCCAGGACATGCCACGGCCAGAAGGGGGGTGGTGATGGTTGATTGGTTGATCGTTAAGAATAATAACGAAGTGACAGCCAATAACGGAGTGGCAGGAACGCATCTGAGAAAACGTCCGCCATCGAGATGGAGCTATGAAATAGTATCATAGAATGCAGAGCATGCGCTGGCCAGATTATTCCATCGCTAGATTGTGAGAGGTGCCAGTGGCTCGATGAGGGAGGCCTTCATCCAACAGTGGATAGATAAGACTGCTCTAAATGTTTATACATAGACAGGCAGGTACACAGACAGGATCTCAGAAATGCATTCTGATAGAAACACACACATACACACGGGTAGGCAAGCAGATGCACACCCAGGTAGACAGCTAGGCAACAGGCACATGGATGGAGAGTGGAGAACACACGTTCACCTCATACTTCACCGCGCGAGTCGAGGGACCCACACTTACTTCCATGGCAGCGACTTGCAGAGCAGCGTTGTGTACAGAGCTCACGTCGTTCCTCGCGTCGTCCGGGTCTGCGTGGAGAGCGGGGGAGAGAGGAGAGGGTCACGCAGAGTCGAGGGTGTGTGACGTAACTGGTTCCCATGTCACAACACGAATCAGGTCACAGCACGGACTCACATCATCAACACCGACTCTGATCAGCACGGTTGGCTATGTACTGTGCGAAAGAAGTTCAACATACATACATATATCACCATAAACCCACATGAATAACATGGGCTTGCCTCATCAATACGGACTCACATCAACACGAACTCACATCATCAGCACGGACTCAGAACATCACCACGAATCCACAGAAACAACATGGACTCACTTCATGACCATGAACCTACGTAAATATCATGGACTCGTATCATCAATACGGACTCATACACTCAACATGAAACCACATCATTAGCAATAACCCACAATCGGCACGAATCCACGTCACCAACACAGACTCACATCTTCACCATGAACCCACATCAACACAGACTGACACCCTCACCGCGAACCCACGACACAGACTCACACCCTCACATAATCCTCACCTCGTCGAGTCTCGCTCCGATGGCTTAAGCTGCTGGACGGTGTCGTCTCTCCGCGCCTCTCGATCGCCGCCTTTCGCCCAAACTGCCAGAGGCACGTGGGGGGCGGGGCCAGGAAACCACGCCCTCCGTGACGTAGCAGTCCGGAGCTCCTCCCCCTCAGCACCTTCCCCCCCCCGATGCCCCCCTCCCTCCACTAATACCTCCACGAAAACAGACCACTACTAACACCACCACTAACACCACCACTAACAACCCCACCACCAATAACAACCCCACCACTACTAACAACCCCACCACTAACAACAACACCACGAACACCAGTACTAACAACAACCCCACGACCACACCACCACGAACACACCACCACGGACACACCACCACCACGAACACACCACCACTAACCCACAGCGGGGATCCACTCCTCAGCTGATCTCCACTCGCGGCTGCTGCTGCTCTCCGCACCTCTCTACCGCCGCCTTTCGCACAAACTGCCAGAGGCAAGTGGGGGCGGGGCCAGGAAACCACGCCCTACATGACGTCACTATCTCTCAACTCCTCCCCCCTCCAGCCCCCTCCCCCCATACCCCCTCCCCCCATACCCCCTCCCCCGCTTCTACTTCCGCTTCCGCCGGGGCGAGTGGCGCCAACTTGTGAAACGGTTCGCTGTCTGGGCCTCCTCAGGGTCGACTCAGCCTGAAGGTGAGAACCTCGCATGGTGTGGACACCTCAGCAGTGGTGGGGGAGAGACAAAGGCGGTCCACAGCCGCAAGCTTCTAAACAGCTGCTGGGCTCGCGGCATCGGTTCAAGCAGAGCCCGGCTCTGCTGCTGCTGATGAGGCACTCCCAGACGGCCGTACGGCTGATGGGATGAGTCAAGGAGACTTTGCTTCATCTCTGCACGGAATGATTTATTGTGGAGGCCAATCGCCTGCTGGCGGAATGGGCCTCCACTAGAGGCCGCTAAGTAGGGTATTTGGTCTATTCTTCCACGCTGATCTACACGTGTTGGAGCAAGGTGAGCGTACCCACCCTTTACCCCACCACGTGCGGCAGAGGTGCAGGTTCCATTCCATCGCCCACACACCCACCCACCCACCAACTCACCACTCTCACCCATCGACTCACCCACACAGTGACACGCGGAGACACACGGGGACACACAGGGACATAAAGCCTTGACACAGTGGTTGTGTCGGTGGTGTGGGAGTAGCAGGATCAATGTGGTTGTTGTGGTGGTTTTGTTGCTTGTTATGGTTGTGGTGGTTGAGGTTTTAGTTGTGGTTTAGGTGGTTATGTTGGTTATAGTGCTTTTGGTTATGGTTAAGTGTGGTTGTGTAGGTGGTGGATATTATAGTTGTGGGGGTTATATTTTTTGTGGCAATAGTTGTGTACATGGTGGTTGCGGTGGTCATGGATATAGTTGTTATAGTTGAGGTCGTGGTGGTTGTAGTTATAGCTCTGGTGGTTATGTTATGGTTTTTGTGGTTATGGTTGTGGTTATACTTGTGATTGTTGTTGGTGGTTGTTGTGGTCAAAGTTGTGATGGCTATGTTATGTTTTTGTGGTTATATTTGTGATGAAGGTGGTTATGTTGGCTGTCATGGTCGTTTATGTATGTGTAGGGAGCGGTAGAGTCGCGGTCAACACGCCGCGCTACAAACCCGTGGACACAAGTTCGATTCTCGCTCACGGCCAACACCAGTGACGATCATCTGAACCAGTCCAGGGCCTCCCCTACGTCGACTCTGCCTCAAATGAGTACCTGTTGCTGTGTGTAATAAACATCGCCACTCGGGGTGAGTTTGCAGTCTCCAGCCAGCCAGAGAATCAGCAGCCACAGATTTTCGAATAAAACCTTGTTTCGGTTTGATCCACCGAACAATATCCATTGACCACACCACAAGTAAAGCAATAATGTAACTCTGAACAAAAATGTGAATAAATTAGGACGGTTTATTAAATGCATTGTATCCTAGGAAATATGTACAGCAATAGACAAAATATATACAGAAATAGACTAAAAATATTTACACTAATAGACTAAAAATGTGTATCACGGGGGGAGGGTGGGTGGTGTGGTGATAGCATTCGTGGTTTACACAAATGTACGACCACCACCACTACCACCCCTACTGTGGGGTGGACCGGCCACCACACAGTAGCACGCGGCGGAGGAGTGAGCGTATTGCTCTCCCCACACGAGCCATGCACCCTCGCTTCTTATTCATTTCCTTCATCTCCTTTTCCTCCTCCAACTTCTCAAACACCTGCACCATCATCTCCTCCACTACCATATTTCCCCCCTTATCCGGCTCCTCCGTCTCCTCCGGCTTCTCCTCCTCCGGCTCCTCCTCCTCCGGCTCCTCCGCCGTCTCCTCCGTCTCCTCCGTCTCCTCTTCCTCCTCCACGTCTGTCACCTCATTCTCTAACTTCTCAACCTCCTGCACCATCATCTCCTCCACCACCATCTTCTCTTCCTCCACCATATTTGCCCCCGTATCCATCTCCTCCTCTGTCTCCTCCTCTGTCTCCTGATCCTGTTCCTCCGTTTTCTCTTCCTCCTCCACCTCAGTCTTTTGGTCTCCCTCATTTTCCACCACAACCTCTGTTTCCTCTTCAGAGGTCTGGGCAAGTGAGGTGGGCTGCACCGGTTTCACTCTGTGAAGACACACGCACGACACGACTCCACCTTTTGCTATGACAGAGATTGCAGTCACCTCCCCATCTCCCGTTGGTGTGGCAGATTAAACCGAGCTTAATAACAATGAAAAAAATTGAGTACGTTTCATGTCAGAGCTGTCATTCTGATGGGACAAGATTATCATGAAGGAATGTGCCACTGTGTCTCATACAGTCTGCTGTAGTGTCACAGTAGCAGGCAGCGTTGCTATGTAAATACAACTAAGTCATTTGTCATGATTTCTTTTTGTTTTCATGATATATTCTAATTGGGGCAAATATGACCCCTGGCACACAATGGCCTACTCGTTTTGAACGAACTTAGGGGAGATCTTCAACATCCACTGCAAAGGAGAGGGTACATCATGTATTGACATCCTGTCATGGCAGTAATAACCATCAAGAGTGCTGCCGCTGGGCCGCATCACCCATGCACGATTGTTGTAAAAATATCTGATGGTGATTTGTGTTAGATAAAGCTGCCCATCTTGACTTCGATGGCATCTCAGAGTGCTTTACAACGCAATGAGGCACTTACATATCACATCTCGCACCTCAACGCATTTTACGGTGAATGAAGGGTTAGATGGTGAAGATTTGGCCGCATGGTTATGTGGGCTCACCCACAAACCAATTATGGAAAATAAATCGGTCTACAGATGAATGTACACGTGGGGTAGGCTGGAATGCACTTGTGTTCTCCCCCCGTTCTGCATGGGTTTCCTCTGGGTTCAGCAGCTTCTTCCCCGAAACTGAACCCACAAATACAATACCACTGGTCTTGGATCAAAATCGACCTCTAAAGCACTCAATTGGGATCATACACAGCAACTTTGTTCCCTACTGTGAACAAAACTTGGCAGGGCCCTCTTGAATATTTTGTCTTGAGACTCAATGATGTTCATTCTGGATAAACAAGCATAGTAATAATGATAAAAAATAATAAACACATACACAGGACACATGCAGAGTTGCTTACCGTGGCTCAGCGGCTCCAGACTTTGCATCGTATTCTCCGGAGCCCTCTTCTCTGGATCTCAGCGCTATCAGGCCCTGCACACTGCTAGCAGCGGTGGTGGTAGCGGTGGTAATGGTGGTGCTGGTTGTGGCCGTGGCTGCCCCTTGATCATGGACCTCGGCCATGCCCTGAAGCCAACTGTGTGCGAGCGCCTGAGTGGGAGTCATCCGAAGATTTGGATCCCATCTGTTGAGAGGCACGCGGGGGCACACGTGGTGAGAGGCACGTTTCAAGGATTTACGTTTCTTCCCTTCTTCCACGAGGTCCAGGAATTTTCACCAGCAGCGGGGAGTACTCCACTGCCCAGTAGCCTAAAAATGCACTTAGCCTGCCACTGCCCATCTTTCATGGGCCTCCACAGACACCGATCTTGACACTGCTGGTACAGGTCATCGGCAGGTTCACTCAGTTCCACATCCTCCTGTACCACATCAGCTCCATCTCTTGTGATATGGCTCAGCGGTGACGACGTGACCCAGACGTACCACATTCTCCACATGTAGAATTTTGTGATTCAAATTTTGGACTTTCGGATCAGACGAAGAAAAAAATGGGGGCCTATGGGTGTCTCTAACGATTACTTGAAGGAGAGTGACTGTTTTGAGAATCCTTGTGGGGAGGCGTGGGAGAGGGGAATGGGCAGGCGGGAGGTTGTCTTACTGTATCTACTGTAGGCAACAATGGACACAGTCCACCAACTCTGGGCCCAGGAGATGAGTAAGAATGAGAGGGTGGAGCTGGTGATCGATGGAGAGTGATCACCAATAATTTGGAGGAGATTGAGTGATGGGGAATCCTCGTGGGGGGCAGCAGGGGGAAGAGGGAGAGGAGGCAGTTCTTACTGGAGGCAGCGGCTGATAAAGTCCACAAACTCCGTGTCCTGGCTCTTGAGCACAGAGTGTAGTGGGAAGCTCCTCGGTAGGCTGTATGGTTTCTTCCAACCACCTGCAGGGGCCATGCACAGCGGAAGAGAGAGATATACATAGTTACAAACCACATCACCCACCCACTCACCCACCTATCCACCCACCCACTCGCCAACCCACTCACCTAACCATCCCCCCACGGCCTACTCAACAACAATAACCGCCATTTGCCACTAAGTGGCAGTGACATCACCATGGCGCTTGTACCAGGCTATGTGCACTTTAAGGCCACCTGAAGTGTCAAAAGCTCACTGGCAGGAGGTCATGGGACAGACTCCGGTACCATGGGTTGACTGATTGAGATGACTGGCTGTGGTAATTAAATTTAAGGTGGAGGGGTCACCAGCCTCTCGCACCCATTGGTCTCAGTGGTGGCTACAAGCCCCATGAGGGGAATTGCATGTTGAAATTGACCTTCCCTCCCTTGGCATTGCTTACCACAGCGTTACCGACCGGCACCACCTTTGCGGTAGGGTGTTGTTTTGCAACTTATCCCCGCCACTCCCTCACACCCACGCACACGCCTACCCATCCATCTACCCATCCACCTACCAACCCTTCTACTCAGAAAAAAAAACATCACTCCGTTGGAATTACGCAATAACAGCCCCAAGCAACCCCTTTTAACTTACCAAAGTATATCAATCCGTAAGGAGCGGCATGTATGAAGTTTCTTGGGGGCACACCCAGCCTCTGCACACGGTTCAGACAAAGACAGAGGTCAATCATAAAGCCTCAGTAGACTGTTGGGGCAAGTGCTGTAAGCAAGTAGCAGCATGTATTGAGGCTGGAACTGTGGCACACGAGGGCATGGTTGATCATATCGCCCCAGGTACGTCACACACCAAACTAGGTACTTATTTGAAGCGGAGTTGATCTAGGAGAGGCCTCGGGACCAGTTCTGATCATTGAACCTCAGGGCGGTACCCCAGGGTACCATAGTTCCCCGGCTCTCGCATAATGTCCGTGATGCAGTCATTTTTAGTCTGGTGATGGTCGGCGATGCGGTAATTGACTCATCTCAACGAGCTGTACACAATGCACTCTTAAAAGTTTAATTTTTCGAAAACGGATTTTTTAATGCTAATATTTGGTGTTTCGACATCGCGGAGTAGCACTGATTTCGCATTGATTGGTACCCCAGTCGCGGAGTTAAGTACACCCCTGGAAAAAAAAGTGTCCCAGAAATAAAATATTTAATTGCCTCGGCCATTTTGTATTATTTGGTACCCTGGTGTACCACCATGAGGATCAATTGCTGCTACCAGTGCTGGTGGTGGCAGTGGCCATGAGTGGGAATCAAACTCGGGTTCTCTGCTGGGGTTTGTAGCACAGCGCGGTGCACTAACTACTGCACCACACATTCTATACACAAAGGCAAAGACAAATATCCCCCATATAGCTTTAACATACTTTTGGTCACACACATAGACAAGACAAACACGTGTACACACATGTACAAGACAAAGATCCCCGCTATAACCTAAACAGACATGGGGCAAGTGATGTTAGCGAGGAGCACCTCTGAAGGCTGACACGCCACACGAGGGGGGTGGGTGGCCAACACCACTCCTGGCCGCCTTTTTCTCCATAGTGGTGATGTTTACACTGCACCAGGTACTCATTGGAGTCTGAGTCGATCTAGGGGAGGCCCACGACCGGTTCAGATAATCGTCACGTGTTGGCTGAGAGCCAGAATAGAACTTGGGTCTCCAGGTTCGTAGCGCACCGTGTTAACCGCTACACTACCGTGTACACACATGTTCAAGATACACATGTACACACACACGCACGTGTAAACACGCACACAGCACACACAGCTATAATTCGCCAAATCACCATACGGCCCCCCTAACCCACGAGCGGACATTGTGCGAAATACCTCCATGCAGGACAGAAGAAAATCGTCTTCGTTGTTGGGCTGGAATAATTGCTTTCCAGTGGCCATCTCTGCTACCATGCAGCCCAGTGACCAAATGTCGGCAGTGCAGGTTAAATCATAGCCCAGCAACATCTCCGGAGCTATGTATGGCAGGGCATCACCGTGTCTGGCTGCACAATCACAACAACAAAAAATACATGCACTGTGCTCGCTTAGCCTTTAACAGCATCGTCATCACACATGCAGTCACATAGATACACACACACAGATGCTCACACACAGATGCCCACACACAGACACTCACACAAAGACAGATATAGACCCCATCCACAACAGACACACGCAGACACTCAAACACATACACAGACAGACATAGGTATGCACATTTACAACAACTGCCATTCACCACGAAGTGGTGGTGACGTCAACATGGTGCTTGTGCCATGCTAGGTGTACTTGTAAGACGTGAAGTGTCGAAGGCCCACTGGTAGGTGGTCACCGAACAGACCCAGGTGCCATGGGTTGACTGAGATAACTGGCAGATGCACCAACTGTGTTCTCCACTGTGCCACCTCATTACATTTAAGCCGCCCGGTGCTCCGCTCAATGCTGTGAGGGAAACTGCCTCCAACTACCCAGCAGGGTCCCTCACAAGCCTCCTCCATAGAGGCTGATCTTAACACTGCTGGTACCAGTCATTGGCAAGTTCAATCAGTTCAATCAGCTCCACATCCTTCTGTACCACATCAGTCAATATGTTCTCTAGCCCGTGCAATGCCGTTTAGCCCTATCTATCTGGCTGATCAAAAGCTGCTTGGGGATGCGGTGGCTGGGCACACACAGATGAGGTCACTCACATTGACTTCCCACAGTAAAGCTGGTCTTAAAATCCATGACCCTAATGGTGCCAGCCACGGTGTCTTTGACCATGATGTTGTTCTAGAAGAGAGGCAGAAGGGATTCACACACAGAGGTTATGTTGATAGAATTCAACCAGCAGTGGATCGATCATGTACCACAATACAGATTAAACAGGGGAATCAGAAGAGGTGGCGCGCTCTTGCCAAGCGTCAGTCACAGCGACAATCGCTGTTTTCTGACAGCTATCACTGGGGGTGCCCCTTTCAAGTTCGTTAAGATGAGAGATGCGAGTGGCTTACGTGTGTTAATAACTGAGATATTGTCGAAGTAAAAGGGGATGGTGCTATCGACAACTGATCACCGTTGCTCCAACAGTAGAGCTGAATGAAGTGCACAGCTGTATGAGAGCCTGCTTATGAATCCCGAAAAATCATCGACAACGTGCATGGATTCTGTGATGCTTTCCACCATGCATTTGCCTTTCATAGTTTTCCATTCGCAAAATCGAAGCTGACGGGCAACCAACAGGTCAAAATACGCATTAGGTATATTTTTTTTAAATTGTCGTTTTAGCTCCGGTTCATGTCTCCCAAGTTTTGGCCAACGCCGTGATCAATGTGGCCAGTTTTCTCTGTGGTGAGTCCCCAATAGAGACATGCCTCTTCACCAAAGTCATAATTTATACCGGATCATCTTCACCAGTTTTACTGTGACCCTGCCTCCTTCCAAATAGACACAGGCCTAACACATGAACCTTGTGAGGTACAACACGACTCTTCTCCAAAGACGCATTGAACACCATGTTCACTTACTGGCCTGATGGCTGCGTGGACGGCCTCCTTTAACTCCATATGCTTTAGGAATGTGAGGATTTCCCTGGTGTATGCTTTAATTAACGCCATGTCCAAGCCCCGGAGCCCTGCTTCTTCAATCACTTGCTGGAGACTCTCCCTGTGAGAGAGGCAGCGGCAGCAGCAACAACAACGACGTTTGTAGCGTCAGTACCATCCTGCAATGCTATGCTCATTCTGATAAGGACAATAATACTATTGTCCATGCACGTTCATGACCGATATTATTATTCATCATTAATCCTGTTTGGGTTTAGGTCTATTTGCTGATAAACCAAATCAGATGGCAAATCTGCCCACTTATATTTTGTATATTCTATCGATTTATATTGCACCTTATTCCAGCATTGGTAAAAATTGTACATGCCATGATTGTGGTTTAGATAAAGAGTGGGGTTGTAAAAAGTGGTGGTGTGGTTATGGTGACAGGACAACATGCGACAGGTTAAGGAGGGGTTGTGGTACGCCTGCTTGTAGCTGTAGGGGTAGTGATAGAGATAATGATATTGATAGGGGTTGGAGACAGCCTGGTCCTAGCAGAAAGGGTAAGTGATAGGGGTAGTGATAGTGATTGGGGTAGACCTGGTCTTAGCTGGGGAATGGGAGGAGGGTGCGTGCATCTTGCACATCCCTACTTATTTGAGGCTGAGACCTAGGGAAGGCCCAGGACCGGTTCAGATAATTGTCACTGGTGTTGGCCGTGAGTGGAAATTGAACCTGGGTCACTCGATTTCTAGTGCAGCGTGCTAATTGTTACACTACCGCTCCCTTACTCATATTCTCCAGAACAGGGGGGGAGACACAAACTAAACACAGAAAAGCACCCGAGTTGAGAATCGAACCAAGGCCCTTCTCGCCGAGAGGCATGAGCGTCACCACTGCGCTGTCACCACCCTGCTGATGGAATGGGGTGTGGCTAGGTGAACAGGGGAAGGGTTGATAGAGAAAAGAGGAGGGGCCTCCAGTGCAACCACGAGTGTGTCCTGGTTGAGCCTCGCAGACACAGGGCAGCGCCACGGTATTACAATGTGTCGATGGCACAAGTGTAAAAAGTAACCACGCTATGGAGGAACATGTGGTACCTACTTCAACAGCTCTAGCACGATGCAGTAGTGCCCTCTGAACGTGAAATCATCCAGGACTTTGACGACATTGGAGTCCTGGTTATAGTCCTTGCGTTGACGTTCCATAGCCCTCTTGAGCCCCATCTCCAATATTTCATCCGTGGAGCTACACAGAGGAAGTCCACAAGTTAATCACTTAGACTTGTGTAAAGGATGCACCGAAGTAACGCCTATTCGGAAATAAATAAATACATATACATTCACTGGGTCTAATGGCTTTGTGAGTTTGAAGTGCTCCACTTTCATTACCGAGGAGCTATCACGGGAAAAGTGGCCGACATATGGCACACAATCGGACTTGAAGGTAGAGAGCCATTCAAATAGGATTGTACATATGTATGCTGAACTTCATTTGCACTGTACATAGCCAACCATGGTAATCGGAGATGCGTGGGAAGGACAACAAACTCAAGACGAACAGCAGTTCTAAAGAAATTTGTTTTCAATTTAGATTTAAAAGTACATAGTTTCAGTGACTTTCTAATATCGGAAGGAAGAGCGTTCCAGACGGCCACAGAAGTGCATCTGAAAGCGTGAGATGCAGTGACCCTCTTTGTTCAAAGGCTAGCCAAAAGCCGCTGCAAAGATTGGTCGTCAGAGGAAACTTAATGCAAATAAGGGGATTAAATTGGGAGAGACTGAACAAATTAAGAGGGATTGGTGGTAGAGAACCATGGAAAGTTCCAGAAAGGTTTGGGACGAGGATAAAATTAGCTAGGGAGAAAAGGGGGTTTGGGGTGCTGCCTGAATAGAGTAATTCCCTGATGTGTGACTGTGATTAACTTGAGCCAGCTCCGAGCGTGGTCCAAGGAATGCTCAGGATTTTGTAGGAGCTGAGCCTGTGCCGAGCTATGGCTGAGCTGCTCAAGCATATTTAATAGCAGCCAAGTGACTCAAGCCTAAGACTGAGAGTTCGAGGCTGAGCTAGAGCTGAGCCATGGCTCTGAATGTGGGTCTCATATTGCAAGGCGAGCACAACTCAGGAAGGCGCTATGTTTCACTGACAGAGTCTGCAGTAGTTGCACAGTTGGCGCCAATGTTATTTATAATCACAGTAGTTGAGTCATGTGGAGGTGATTTTTCAGTATTGGGATGTTTGGTCCAATACCAGTTACACTGTATGTGTTTTTTAAGCTTGAGGAAGAAACTGAAACCATTAAACAAAACTATTTTAAATTTTACTAGGTAAGGCCCACTGACCTATATAGCTATTTTCTAGAGGCGACATGGCCATAGATGATAGCTTCACCAAGTGGCTTATCACGTTATAGCAGCCAAATACTCTAAACGCATGTTTCTAAATGTAGAGTAAAAAACTGGAGGACCCGAAGAAAATCCATGCTGCCACGGGGAGATCACTACAAATATATAGGTGTTATTGAACCCACGACCTCCTGCATACCAGGCGAGGGAGTTAAAATCTCGCCACGAGAAACTGGAGAACGCGGAGGGAACCAATGCAGAAGAGATGGCAAACATACTAACTCTACACGGGAGGGCGCCCAATTCAGGAGTCGAACCCAGGCCCACTTCTCGCTGTGAGGCACGAGTTTCACTTCCACATGGCCTCATTACGGTGCCTCTGTGGAGTCTTACCTTAAGGGTGTAACCAACATCTTCACGACCACGATGTTATTTGTCTTGTGGTCACGACACTCGATGACCTGGCCTTGATCTCCCACCACAATTGTCTTGAGCACCTCATAACGGTAGTTGAGGTGCGCATGTGGGTCCTGAGCGACAATCAAACAGAGGTCAGGGGTGAGGGCACCAACTCCATCATCAACACTCATTCACCCCCCCTGTTAATTCAGTGCTCGGTTGGACAGGAATGTCGCGGGTACAATTTAATAACCTGATTCACAGTTGTGACGAACTGAAGCATGATACATTTTCATTGTGTGTGTGTGTTGGTAGGAGAGAGAGCTCTGTCATGCTGTCTGATAATGCTGTGTGCAAGGACACTGCACGTCATCACGCAGTGAGTGATTATACTGTGTGAAGATACTGCGTGTGATGATGCTGTGCATGATGAAGATGATAATGAGGCCTGAAGTAGCAATCAGGGCAGCTGCCCTAGTTGCTACTTCAGGTGTAATAACAATAAACCACGAACCCTGCTACTGCTGGGTTATGTGACCACCCCAATTAGGTGTTTTGTTGTGAGTCTCACCAGAATGTAATTATGCTCTTCGTCGTCGTAGCCATAGTTATTGGTGCCCCGGGAATCGTTGTGGAACGTATAGTACCAGATGTCTTTCATGGCGGCAAGTTCTGCCTTCTCTCGGCGAGTTAGTTGAGGGCCAATAAGACCCAGGATTTCTGCGGACATGAGAAAAACAATAACTGTAAGTGATTTCGATTTAAAGCTTTCGTGACTGCAGGGATTCATCTTCTTGGTTCTTTCGGTAAAGTCACGTAGAAGGGAAATAATAAAATAATAAAAAGACAGCGTCTTTCCGACAGACCTGTTCTTCACCTGAGGACGGCTGCTTGCGTTGTGCCTGAAACGTCGTGAGAATTGTATTTTATTATGTTGTATTTTTATTATTTCCCTTCTACGTGACTTTACCGAAAGAACCTAGAAGAAGAACTGTACGTAATATTTTATCATCGAAGCGCGTTTTATATAGGACAGCCTCACTCAGTCTCAATACTCCTTTTCAGGAGGTTCCTGCAGATCTTTTGCAGAATGGGAGCAGTGCTGGTGCTGATATGTGTGATCCTAAGTTGAGGAATTTGTCAGGTAAATATTTCAGGATTGGAATGTTTTGGCCAATACATTGTGTGGTTATTTTTGTAGCGATGGGATGAAACTGGGATACCCATATGCCCACACACACACTCACACACACTCTCACTCCCTCACGTTCTTCAGAACTGGGGAAGAATATAGAAACTACACACAGGAAGGTGCTCGAATCAGGAATCAAACCCAGGACCTTCCTGCTGTGAGACACGAGTGTTGCCGTTATGCTTACACCCTGCCACGTAAAGTTGTGATGCCACACTGGCTTATGTGGCTATTGATGTGTTTTTGTTGTTACAGTACTGAGGCCCGTGCACAGATAATCATCAGTTTGTAGAAAGTCTGGCAGACTAGGATTGAACAATTATTGTTACCATCATGTGAGAAAAGAGATCAAAGTAAATATTGGAGTTCTAGTTAACTCCAAACTCTAGCTTCCAAAAGAGCGACTGCTAGGCTCTACATTATCACTCTCACTGTACCAGTCATTCAGCTGCTAATCAGAAGAAAAATACATATCCCCCCATGCAACATGGCCACCTTGACATCATCCATGCAACATAGTCGACATGACATCACCCCTGCAACATGGCCACTGTTACGTCTCACATGACTATTATTACCTTTGGGTGATCTTCTCCGAATGGAGGCAGTAACCACAGTGTCGCAAGACCCGCCATTGCTTCCACCTTCAGCGTTGCTCATCTACACAAAGACAAAGGTTCCCCACATAGGATTCAACAAGGTGTTGAGTTAAGTGCAGTAGGTGAGTACTGAGCAAGCACCGATGATATCTGGGCTCCACATTCAGGAGGGTCCTGCTGATAGTTCAAAGTTAATGTGCAAGTTTATTGATGGGCTATGTGATATATTGGTGTGGCTGAGGACTGCTTTGTTGTTGTTTTTGCTGCCTTTCCCAATATTAAATCTTGACTTAAAGCTTTCGTGACTGCAGGAATTCATAATCTTTCGGTCTTTCCGTAAAGTCACGTAGATAGGTTCATATTAAAAGAAAAAACGTGACGTTTCGATCACAACACAAGCGATCGTCATCAGGAAGAAAACAGAGGGGGAAACCTGCTAAAAGCAGACTTCTTTAAAAGTTCAAAATGGGTGCAAGCCCAAGGGTCATACACGAAGTGGGCGGGGCTAGTGATGTTAATGAGAAATTAGCATGTTAATGTAAGATCGGAGAGTGGCCTCCACGGCGAGCACGCTGAGGTGGCTATGTTAATGTGAGAGATTAGCATGTTACTGTAAGATCGCAGAGCCGATGGTACGTGGCTACACCCATTTTAAACCTTTAAAACAGTCTGGTTTGAGCAGTTTCCCCCCTCTGTTTTCCTCCTGATGACGATCGCTTGTGTTATGATTAAAACGTCGTCATTTTTTGTTAATTTATTTTTAATTTGAACCTATCTACGTGACTTTACCGAAAGACCTAAAGAATATGGTTTCCCAATATTGATAAATAAGACTTGTATAATTAATTATTGATTGAAAGTTACTGACTTGCTTTCCATTTTTCTACTTTGCACTCCTATTTTATATTGTTTGCTGTTGTAACTTGCTGACCCTCCCATACTGGACATCTGTGAAAACAAGCTTCGTAGGTCATTGGATTCTTACAGTCTAAATAAAGATTCTGATGTAAAATCTCAGCATTGGGATGTTTGTCTGATATCAAGATGCTACACCTGGATTTACATTGAGACAGAAAGAGAAACACGTGGATTGGAAGACACACAGGTTAATGGGATCATTCAAAATGTTAAGAAAACTGAGTGGGGCTGGGCCAGGACACGCCACAGCCAGAAGGGGGATGGTGATGGTTGATTGGTTGATCGTTAAGAATAATAACGAAGTGACAGCCAATAACGGAGTGGCAGGAACGCATCTGAGAAAACGTCCGCCATCGAGATGGAGCTATGAAATAGTATCATAGAATGCAGAGCATGCGCTGGCCAGATTATTCCATCGCTAGATTGTGAGAGGTGCCAGTGGCTCGATGAGGGAGGCCTTCATCCAACAGTGGATAGATAAGACTGCTCTAAATGTTTATACATAGACAGGCAGGTACACAGACAGGATCTCAGAAATACATTCTGATAGAAACACACATACACACGGGTAGGGAAGCAGATGCACACCCAGGTAGACAGCTAGGCAACAGGCACATGGATGGAGAGTGGAGAACACACGTTCACCTCATACTTCACCGCGCGAGTCGAGGGACTCACACTTACTTCCATGGCAGCGACTTGCAGAGCAGCGTTGTGTACAGAGCTCACGTCGTTCCTCGCGTCGTCCGGGTCTGCGTGGAGAGCGGGGGAGAGAGGAGAGGGTCACGCAGAGTCGAGGGTGTGTGACGTAACTGGTTCCCATGTCACAACACGAATCAGGTCACAGCACGGACTCACATCATCAACACCGACTCTGATCAGCACGGTTGGCTATGTACTGTGCGAAAGAAGTTCAACATACATACATATATCACCATAAACCCACATTAATAACATGGGCTTGCCTCATCAATACGGACTCGCATCAACACGAACTCACATCATCAGCACGGACTCAGAACATCACCACGAATCCACAGAAACAACATGGACTCACTTCATGACCATGAACCTACGTAAATATCATGGACTCGTATCATCAATACGGACTCATACACTCAACATGAAACCACATCATCAGCAATAACCCACAATCGGCACGAATCCACGTCACCAACACAGACTCACATCTTCACCATGAACCCACATCATCAACACTGACATCTTCGCCATGAACCCACATCAACACGGACTCACACCCTCACCGCGAACCCACGACACGGACTCACACCCTCGCCGCGAACCCACGACACAGACTCACACCCTCACATAATCCTCACCTCGTCGAGTCTCGCTCCGATGGCTTAAGCTGCTGGACGATGTCGTCTCTCCGCGCCTCTCGATCGCCGCCTTTCGCCCAAACTGCCAGAGGCACGTGGGGGGCGGGGCCAGGAAACCACGCCCTCCGTGACGTAGCAGTCCGGAGCTCCTCCCCCTCAGCACCTTCCCCCCCCCGATGCCCCCCTCCCTCCACTAATACCTCCACGAAAACAGACCACTACTAACACCACCACTAACACCACCACTAACAACCCCACCACCAATAACAACCCCACCACTACTAACAACCCCACCACTAACAACAACACCACGAACACCAGTACTAACAACAACCCCACGACCACACCACCACGAACACACCACCACGGACACACCACCACCACGAACACACCACCACTAACCCACAGCGGGGATCCACTCCTCAGCTGATCTCCACTCGCGGCTGCTGCTGCTCTCCGCACCTCTCTACCGCCGCCTTTCGCACAAACTGCCAGAGGCAAGTGGGGGCGGGGCCAGGAAACCACGCCCTACATGACGTCACTATCTCTCAACTCCTCCCCCCTCCAGCCCCCTCCCCCCATACCCCCTCCCCCGCTTCTACTTCCGCTTCCGCCGGGGCGAGTGGCGCCAACTTGTGAAACGGTTCGCTGTCTGGGCCTCCTCAGGGTCGACTCAGCCTGAAGGTGAGAACCTCGCATGGTGTGGACACCTCAGCAGTGGTGGGGGAGAGACAAAGGCGGTCCACAGCCGCAAGCTTCTAAACAGCTGCTGGGCTCGCGGCATCGGTTCAAGCAGAGCCCGGCTCTGCTGCTGCTGATGAGGCACTGAAGGTGGAAACCGGCCCAGAGTGGCGCTCGAGTTGAGCCATTGCTGCTGATGAGAGGCACTCCCAGACGGCCGTACGGCTGATGGGATGAGTCAAGGAGACTTTGCTTCATCTCTGCACGGAATGATTTATTGTGGAGGCCAATCGCCTGCTGGCGGAATGGGCCTCCACTAGAGGCCGCTAAGTAGGGTATTTGGTCTATTCTTCCACGCTGATCTACACGTGTTGGAGCAAGGTGAGCGTACCCACCCTTTACCCCACCACGTGCGGCAGAGGTGCAGGTTCCATTCCATCGCCCACACACCCACCCACCAACTCACCAACTCACCACTCTCACCCATCGACTCACCCACACAGTGACACGCGGAGACACACGGAGACACACAGGGACATAGAGCCTTGACACAGTGGTTGTGTCGGTGGTGTGGGAGTAGCAGGATCAATGTGGTTGTTGTGGTGGTTTTGTTGCATGTTATGGTTGTGGTGGTTGAGGTTTTAGTTGTGGTTTAGGTGGTTATGTTGGTTATAGTGCTTTTGGTTATGGTTAAGTGTGGTTGTGTAGGTGGTGGATATTATAGTTGTGGGGGTTATATTTTTTGTGGCAATAGTTGTGTACGTGGTGGTTGCGGTGGTCATGGATATAGTTGTTATAGTTGAGGTCGTGGTGGTTGTAGTTATAGCTATGGTGGTTATGTTGTGATTGTTGTTGGTGGTTGTTGTGGTCAAAGTTGTGATGGCTATGTTATGTTTTTGTGGTTATATTTGTGATGAAGGTGGTTATGTTGGCTGTCATGGTCGTTTATGTATGTGTAGGGAGCGGTAGAGTCGCGGTCAACACGCCGCGCTACAAACCCGTGGACACAAGTTCGATTCCCGCTCACGGCCAACACCAGTGACGATCATCTGAACCAGTCCAGGGCCTCCCCTACGTCGACTCTGCCTCAAATGAGTACCTGTTGCTGTGTGTAATAAACATCGCCACTCGGGAGACAAAGACGGTCGGGTATGGGGCTTTCCAACCACCCGCTTGTGTGCCACACTGCCGGCCTCCATAGGTGCTCGCTAACAGCACTTGCCCCGACAGTCTGTTAAATTCTGTACGGGAGATCTTTTTATTTTGTCTTTGTAGGTGTGTTTAACTTATTTCGCACCGTACGTAGCCACTTGTGCTAACCGGAGGTGTGGTTATAGTTGTAGTGGTTATTTTATGGTTATAGTTGTGATTATATTATGGTTGTGGTTATAGTTGTGTCCATAGTTTTAGTGCTTAGAATTGTGGTTATATATTATGGTGATAGTTGTGGGTGTGGTTATAATTGTAGTTGTTGGTTTTGGTTACAGTTGTGGTTATATCTGTGGTTCTAGTTGTGGATGAATTTGTGGTTCTAGTTGTGGTTATAGTTGTGGTTCTAGTTGTGGTTATGTTCGTGGTTGAATTTGTGGTTCTAGTTGTGGTTTTAGTTATGGTTGTTGGTTGTGGTGGTTCTACTGGCGCAGATGGTGGGATGGAGGACACCTTCTGGGTCCCCTGCCCATGTGGTTCCAACAGCGATGGCTCCAGCCGGCACTGTCGCCCCTGTGCTATGTGGGTCACAAAACCTTGCCTTGCAGTCATTTAGGAGCCCTCGCCTTCTCCAACTTCATTTGCAGCGTACATAGGCAACCGTGCTAACTGGGGGTACATTAAAACCTCGCCACAAAAGCCCTGTTGCTCGTGAGCTTAGCGACTCAAATAAATCAGGTGCTAGGTTTGTGTGATTAATGCTTACAAATCGGGGTCCATAATGATGAATATGGCAGAAGGTCGAGTTCTATCCATTTAAAACCAAACGTGTTTCTTACTAACCAGATTACAGGCAGTGCGTTCGACACCATTTGGAATGCGCTGTTGCGATGTGCTGTTCCTTTGAAACCATTATCAACACTGATAAACCCACGCAGTGATTTCCTGGATTGAAACAATGCAATGTTTGTTATCCAAACCACTATTGGCTTCCATAACACGTTTTTTACACGCAGCATCCAATAGTGGTCACTGTTGGACCAGAACCAGAAACATTACCATCTGCACATGGAGGCAACTTTCAATCATACATTTTTCACAGTTGGGAAAACATGTACGACATTAAGGAGATATTTGCCAGCATATTCTATTGAATCACTGTACGCGATGATGACAAATGTTGCATTTCTCAATCGTCAATAATTGTTGCACCAAGCTCAAAGGAACCCATTCTGGATGTGTCATGACGTTCACTGTATGCACAGGCATTGTGTTGCCATACTTCAGACAAGACAGCACACATTGAGTTGTCTTTTTAAAACCTGCACCATCTGAAGAACCAAAGTATGACGGTGTTCTTCTGGAGCAATATTTAAAGCAAGTCGGTTGTTACTGCCGCTAACCCTGAGCCCAAGTCCTTGTGGCCTGGCTTCTGGGTGAGTTTGCAGTCTCCAGCCAGCCAGAGAATCAGCAGCCACAGATTTTCGAATAAAACCTTGTTTCGGTTTGATCCACCGAACAATATCCATTGACCACACCACAAGTAAAGCAATAATGTAACTGAACAAAAATGTGAATAAATTAGGACGGTTTATTAAATGCTTTGTATCCAAGGAAATATGTACAGCAATAGACAAAATATATACAGAAATAGACTAAAAATATTTACACTAATAGACTAAAAATGTGTATCACGGGGGGAGGGTGGGTGGTGTGGTGATAGCATTCGTGGTTTACACAAATGTACGACCACCACCACTACCACCCCTACTGTGGGGTGGACCGGCCACCGCACAGTAGCACGCGGCGGAGGAGTGAGCGTATTGCTCTCCCCACACGAGCCATGCACCCTCGCTTCTTATTTATTTCCTTCATCTCCTTTTCCTCCTCCAACTTCTCAAACACCTGCACCATCATCTCCTCCACTACCATATTTCCCCCCTTATCCGTCTCCTCCGGCTCCTCCTCCTCCGGCTCCTCCTCCTCCGGCTCCTCCTCCTCCGGCTCCTCTTCCGCCGTCTCCTCCGTCTCCTCCGTCTCCTCTTCCTCCTCCACGTCCGTCACCTCATTCTCTAACTTCTCAACCGCCTGCACCATCATCTCCACCACCATCTTCTCTTCCTCCACCATATTTGCCCCCTTATCCATCTCCTCCTCTGTCTCCTCCTCTGTCTCCTGATCCTGTTCCTCCGTTTTCTCTTCCTCCTCCACCTCAGTCTTTTGGTGTCCTTCATTTTCCACCACAACCTCTGTTTCCTCTTCAGAGGTCTGGGCAAGTGAGGTGGGCTGCACCGGTTTCACTCTGTGAAGACACACGCACGACACGACTCCACCTTTTGCTATGACAGAGATTGCAGTCACCTCCCCATCTCCCATTGGTGTGGCAGATTAAACCGAGCTTAATAACAATGAAAAAAATTGAGTACGTTTCATGTCAGAGCTGTCATTCTGATGGGACAAGATTATCACGAAGGAATGTGCCACTGTGTCTCATACAGTCTGCTGTAGTGTCACAGTAGCAGGCAGCGTTGCTTTGTAAATACAACTAAGTAATTTGTCATGATTTCTTTTTGTTTTCATGATATACAAATATGACCCCTGGCACACAATGGCCTACTCGTTTTGAACGAACTTAGGGGAGATCTTCAACATCCACTGCAAAGGAGAGGGTGCATCATGTATTGACATCCTGTCATGGCAGTAATAACCATCAAGAGTGCTGCCGCTGGGCCGCATCACCCATGCACGATTGTTGTAAAAATATCTGATGGTGATTCGTGTTAGATAAAGCTGCCCATCTTGACTTCGATGGCATCTCAGAGTGCTTTACAACGCAATGAGGCACTTGCATATCACATCTCGCACCTCAACGCATTTTACGGTGAATGAAGGGTTAGATGGTGAAGATTTGGCCGCATGGTTCTGTGGGCTCACTCACAAACCAATTATGGAAAATAAATCGGTCTACAGATGAATGTACACGTGGGGTAGGCTGGAATGCACTTGGGTTCTCCCCCCGTTCTGCATGGGTTTCCTCTGGGTTCAGCAGCTCCTTCCCCGAAACTGAACCCACAAATACAATACCACTGGTCTTGGATCAAAATCGACCTCTAAAGCACTCAATTGGGATCACACACAGCAACTTTGTTCCCTACTGCGAACAAAACTTGGCAGGGCCCTCTTGAATATTTTGTCTTGAGACTCAATGATGTTCATTCTGGATAAACAAGCATAGTAATAACGATAAAAAATAATAAACACATACACAGGACACATGCAGAGTTGCTTACCGTGGCTCAGCGGGGCTCCAGACTTTGCATCGTATTCTCCGGAGCCCTCTTCTCTGGATCTCAGCGCTATCAGGCCCTGCACACTGCTAGCAGCGGTGGTGGTAGCGGTGGTAATGGTGGTGCTGGTTGTGGCCGTGGCTGCCCCTTGATCATGGACCTCGGCCATGCCCTGAAGCCAACTGTGTGCGAGCGCCTGAGTGGGAGTCATCCGAAGATTTGGATCCCATCTGTTGAGAGGCACGCGGGGGCACACGTGGTGAGAGGCACGTTTCAAGGATTTACGTTTCTTCCCTTCTTCCACGAGGTCCAGGAATTTTCACCAGCAGCGGGGAGTACTCCACTGCCCAGTAGCCTAAAAATGCACTTAGCCTGCCACTGCCCATCTTTCATGGGCCTCCACAGACACCGATCTTGACACTGCTGGCACAGGTCATCGGCAGGTTCACTCAGTTCCACATCCTCCTGTACCACATCAGCTCCACCTCTTGTGATATGGCTCAGCGGTGACGACGTGACCCAGACGTACCACATGGTTTCTTCCAACCACCTGTAGGGGCCATGCACAGCGGAAGAGAGAGATATACATAGTTACAAACCACATCACTCACCCACCTATCCACCCACCCACTCGCCAACCCACTCACCTAACCATCCCCCCACGGCCTACTCAACAACAATAACCGCCATTTGCCACTAAGTGGCAGTGACATCACCATGGCGCTTGTACCAGGCTATGTGCACTTTAAGGCCACCTGAAGTGTCAAAAGCTCACTGGCAGGAGGTCATGGGACAGACTCCGGTACCATGGGTTGACTGATTGAGATGACTGGCTGTGGTAATTAAATTTAAGGTGGAGGGGTTACCAGCCTCTCGCACCCATTGGCCTCAGCGGTGGCTACAAGCCCCATGAGGGGAATTGCATGTTGAAATTGACCTTCTCTCCCTTGGCATTGCTTACCACAGCGTTACCGACCGGCACCACCTTTGAGGTAGGGTGTTGTTTTGCAACTTATCCCCGCCACCCCCTCACACCCACGCACACGCCTACCCATCCATCTACCCATCCACCTACCAACCCTTCTACTCGGAAAAAAAACACATCACTCCGTTGGAATTACGCAATAACAGCCCCAAGCCACCCCTTTTAACTTACCAAAGTATATCAATCCGTAAGGAGCGGCATGTATGAAGTTTCTTGGGGGCACACCCAGCCTCTGCACACGGTTCAGACAAAGACAGAGGTCAATCATAAACCCTCAGTAGACTGTTGGGGCAAGTGCTGTAAGCAAGTAGCAGCATGTATTGAGGCTGGAACTGTGGCACACGAGGGCATGGTTGATCACATCGCCCCAGGTACGTCACACACCAAACTAGGTACTTATTTGAAGCAGAGTTGATCTAGGAGAGGCCTCGGGACCAGTTCTGATAATTGAACCTCAGGGCGGTACCCCAGGGTACCATAGCTCCTCGGCTCTCGCATAATGTCCGTGATGCAGTCATTTTTAGTCTGGTGATGGTAGGCGATGCAGTAATCGACTCATCTCAACGAGCTGTACACAATGCACTCTTAAAAGTTTAATTTTTCGAAAACGGATTTTTTAATGCTAATATTTGGTGTTTCGACATCGCGGAGTAACACTGATTTCACATTGATTGGTACCCCAGTCGCGGAGTTAAGTACACCCCTGGAAAAAAAAGTGTCCCAGAAATAAAATATTTAATTGCCTCGGCCATTTTGTATTATTTGATACCCTGGTGTACCACCATGAGGATCAATTGCTGCCACCGGTGCTGGTGGTGGCAGTGGCCATGAGTGGGAATCAAACTCGGGTTCTCTGCTGGGGTTTGTAGCACAGCGCGGTGCACTAACTACTGCACCACACATTCTATACACAAAGGCAAAGACAAATATCCCCCATATAGCTTTAACATACTTTTGGTCACACACATAGACAAGACAAACACGTGTACACACATGTACAAGACAAAGATCCCCGGTATAACCTAAACAGACTTGGGGCAAGTGATGTTAGCGAGGAGCACCTCTGAAGGCTGACACGCCACCCGAGGGGGGTGGGTGGCCAACACCACTCCTGACCGCCTTTTTCTCCCTAGTGGTGATGTTTACACTGCACCAGGTACTCATTGGAATCCGAGTCGACCTAGGGGAGGCCCACGACCGGTTCAGATAATCGTCACATGTTGGCTGAGAGCCAGAATAGAACTTGGGTCTCCAGGTTCGTAGCGCACCGTGTTAACCGCTACACTACCGTGTACACACATGTACAAGATACACATGTACACACACACGCACGTGTAAACACGCACACAGCACAAACAGCTATAATTCGCCAAATCACCATACGGCCCCCCCTAACCCACGAGCGGACATTGTGCGAAATACCTCCATGCAGGACAGAAGAAAATCGTCTTCGTTGTTGGGCTGGAATAATTGCTTTCCAGTGGCCATCTCTGCTACCATGCAGCCCAGTGACCAAATGTCGGCAGTGCAGGATAAATCATAGCCCAGCAACATCTCCGGAGCTATGTATGGCAGGGCATCACCGTGTCTGGCTGCACAATCACAACAACAAAAAATACATGCACTGTGCTCGCTTAGCCTTTAACAGCATCGTCATCACACATGCAGTCACATAGATACGCATACACAGATGCTCATACACAGATGCCCACACACAGACACTCACACAAAGACAGACATAGACCCCATACACAACGGACACACGCAGACACTCAAACACATACACAGACAGACATAGGTATGCACATTTACAACAACCGCCATTCACCACGAAGTGGTGGTGACGTCAACATGGTGCTTGTGCCATGCTAGGTGTACTTGTAAGACGTGAAGTGTCGAAGGCCCACTGGTAGGTGGTCACCGAACAGACCCAGGTCCCATGGGTTGACTGAGATAACTGGCAGATGCACCAACTGTGTTCTCCACTGTGCCACCTCATTACATTTAAGCCGCCCGGTGCTCCGCTCAATGCTGTGAGGGAAACTGCCTCCAACTACCCAGCAGGGTCCCTCACAAGCCTCCTCCATAGAGGCTGATCTTGACACTGCTGGTACCAGTCATTGGCAAGTTCAATCAGCTCCACATCCTTCTGTACCACATCAGTCAATATGTTCTCTAGCCCGTGCAATGCCCGTTTAGCCCTATCTATCTGGCTGATCAAAAGCTGCTTGGGGATGCGGTGGCTGGGCACACGCAGATGAGGTCACTCACGTTGACTTCCCACAGTAAAGCTGGTCTTAAAATCCATGCCCCTAATGGTGCCAGCCACGGTGTCTTTGACCATGATGTTGTTCTAGAAGAGAGGCAGAAGGGATTCACACACAGGTTATGTTGATAGAATTCAACCAGCAGTGGATCGATCATGTACCACAATACAGATTAAACAGGGGAATCAGAAGAGGTGGCGCGCTCTTGCCAAGCGTCAGTCACAGCGACAATCGCTAATTGCACCTGCCCCAACAATGTCTAAGGCTACACGGGGGAACTTTTCTTGGTTTATGCAGTGAGGAACCGTAGTGTTGGGGTTAGTCGACAGCACTACAATCCTGGTGACTGTAGTAAAATTTGCGTTCATGAATATCTGAACCAGTCCTGGGCCTCCCCTAGGTCGACTCAGCCATAAATGAGTACCATGTGCGGTGTCTAGGCACCACCAGTTTAGAAGACAAAGGTGGCTGGGCGTGGTGCTGGCCACCCATCTTCGTGTGTGTTGTTCAGGCCTTCATAGGTGCTCGCTAAAAGCAAATGCCAGATAAATTTGTTAAAGGCTATATGGGGACGTTTTGTGTGTGTGCACATGTGTTTGCGTCTCTTCACCTGTGTGTGCATGTGTCTAGACCTATGGGTGAGTACATGTGTTTGTATACATGTTTTTTCGTGCCTGTGTGTTGCTGTTAAAGGCTATATTGGTTATGTTTGTATTTTGTAATTCACAGGTTCACAGATTTTTGGTTCCCCCGCGTACCTTGCCTCAGAGGCATACCTGGGCCGCATGTCATCTTTCCCAATTGACATGTGGGGGCTGGGGTGTACAGTGGCCGAGTTGGCTACCGGGCGCATCCTCTTTCCGGCCATCAACAAACACGACCAGCTGTGGGTTCTCAGGCTTCCAGATCGATTTCTTCCTGGGCTTCTTTTTAGATCTCCCGCTGCTGACGTGTGCACTGCCCCCTGCTGCCAGTACCGCTTTCTTGTCAGCAGCCCGCGTTATTACACTACACGTGTATAGAGAGACCTATAGACTCTCATACACTCACATGGTCCATACCAATACCGCCATTTGCCCCTAAGTGATGGTGATGTGACCATGGCGCTTGTGCCAGGCTAGGTGCACTTTGAGACGTGGAGTGCCGAAGGCTCGCTGACTGTAGGTCATGGGACATAGCCAGCGGGTGCCATGGTTTGGCTGATTGAAATGACTGACACATGCACCACTGTACCTCCTACTGTGCCAACTTACTGAATTTTAGCCGCCTGGCGCTCCACTAAGTGTTGTGCGCATCACTCCTCTGCCCTCCGAGGGCGGCTGTCTCCACCTGCCCAGTAGCGTCCTTCATGAGCCTCCTCCAGAGGCCGATCTTGACACTGCAGGTAGCAGTCTTCGGCAAGTCAACTCAGCTCCACATCCTCCCGTACCGCAGCAGTCCATCTCTTCTCCAGCCCGTGTCGTGCCAATTTATCCCCCTCGATGCAACCAAACAGAAGCTGCTTGGGTATGCGGTGGCTGGGCATGCGGGCTACATGACCCAGCCAATGCAGCCTTACCTGTCGGAGGAGCTCACTGATGGGAATGTGTCCAAATCTTTCAAGAATGTGTGAGCTCCTCACACAATCCAGCCTGGATAAACCTAGGATGGATCGAAGGAAGGCCAGCCTAAACGTTTATAACAGGCACAGATATTCCTTTAGAGGGGTCCACGTTTCACAAGCATAGAGAAGAGAGGGCATGACTGTGCCCGAGAAGATCTGAAGCTTCGTGTGGAGCGACAAACCAGATAGCTTCCACACAGCATTGCTCAGCCGATAAAAAAACGACGCCCAACTGCTGATTCAGTAAGACCTCTGCTGTCGAACCGGAGCTGGTCATAAGCACACTGGCCAGGTATGGGGGGGTGGAGTGTTTGATGGTACAAAATACCCATGCAGGTGCTTAGTGTTGGTGGGGCTGATGGTGAGGCCCCACCTCTGAGTGGCAATCTCCAGGTTCAGCAGTAGTGCTTCCAACTCCTCCTCTGAGTGAGCAGCAATCACCAGATCAGCATACATTACATGGTTGACCAATAGCGAGCCATTACTCGACCCCACCCAGTCTTCCATTATCTCTGTACCAGATGGAAATTTCTCTGGTACAGCCATCAAAGGCTCTACAAACTACATGGACGAAAAGATGTTAAATAATGTGGGATGCAGAGGACATCCCTTTCGCGCACCCCAAGGTAAACAGGGAATGGCTCTGACTTCTGGCCACGTAGCTTTACCTGAGGTTGGCCACCATCATGAAGGCCCTTAATGTCCACACACTTACATAGAGACCCACAAACTTGCATACACTTACATCAGCCATACATTTACAAATAGACCAATAGACTCACGTGTACTGACATGGTCCTTACACATATAAAGACCCAGACTCATACACTCATATGGTCTCTACACTTATAGAGACCCATAGACTCACATACCCTTACAGAAAAGCCCTTAAAAGGAACATATATCGATATATGTATATCATCTATGTGGAGGGGGCTCGTGAAGGATGCCACTGGGCAATGCCAGGCTACTGGGCAGTTGGAAGCATTGGCCCTCCAATAACAATTGAGGGTGGTGGAGCGATGTTCACAATGAGTGGAGCACCAGGGGGACAAATACATCAAGGTAGCACAGTGGGGAGAACAGAAGGTTCATCTGACAGTCATCACCAATAGTGGAGGATTTCTGCTTCTCTTTTTTTATATATATAGTCAGGTCCTGCAATTTTTTTAAATCGGGGCTCTATGACACAATCAGCCACTATTGAGTCATGACATAGCCAACATCGTGGTGTATTCGATTATTGCAACTCACTAGTCTACGGGACGTCTGGAAAAAGCATTAGGAAGCTGCAGCATGTACAACTTTTTTTGCAAGATTCAACCATGTCCGTCCAGTGTTCACGGAGCTGCATTAGATTACATTTGCTGAACGAATACATTTTAAGGTCGCACTCATTACACACAAAGTGCTTACCACAAATGAGTCACAATATCACTGGGAAATTAACTTTTAACTCTAGATTGAAAATTACATCTTTTTATAACTCAGTATTGAATGTAGTTTGTTGTCCTTCACCCGCACCTGCAATTGGCTATGTACGGTGCGAAAGAAGTTTAACATACACACTTAAGTTAATGGATACAGTGAGAGAAATAAATGCACATAAATCCTTACATCATTATCACCCTTACCACGTGTGCCACATATTTCTGTGTCTCAACAGATGGGATCCAGCTCTGCGGATGACACCAGCAGAGGCACTGGCGCACAGCTGGCTGAGGGATGAGGAAATGCCGAGGGATGAGGAAATGCCGAGGGATGAGGAAATGCCGAGGGATGAGGAAGTGCCGAGGGATGAGGAAGTGCCGAGTCCGTGTGTGCCTCTTGTGGACACATCAATCCACTCAGAGGCATCCGCCAAGGAGGAGACGAGACAGTGGGGTGAGCCCCTGCAGAAAGAGAAGAAGCAGTCACATCTGGTTCGTGCGTACAGGGCCGTATGCTCATTCTTCCGTGGCTTTAAGAAAAGCACCGCATGCGACCGTAATGCTCATCCTGGGCGTGTACACATTCCACACACCGTATACACATTCCACACACCGTATACACACACACGCTCGTCTAAACGAATACATGAGCAACTTCCGGATCCCATCTACTGAGTTTTTTAACCCCACATAAATACAATAAAACCGCTCTTAACGACGGTAATTGGTTCCATGAATACGGTCATTAAGTAATTTGGTAATAAAGCAAGTACAGTCGACCCTTACACATCGCGGGGATTAGGGGTGCAGGCCCCCCGCGATCTGGAAAACCCGCATAAAATGTTTGGTCCCCTTGGCGAGCGAAGCGAGCACCTCCAGTTACTAAACTTTTTAAGTTCTCTACATGTTCAGCCTTTGCGTGTCGTCTGATGGCTTTTGCGTTCTTTTAGAAAACTTTAACTTTTTACAAAATGTAACGTAAAAAAATGTATTGTGTATATTTATGGTATTAAAAGATACAATAGATTAATGTTATACAGTACTGTACATATATTTTATGCATTTATGAGTTACTAAACTTTTTGTGTCGTCTGCTGAGCTTCGCATGTCATCTGTGGCTTTCGCAAAACTCCCAAAAACTCCCCAAAAATTCCCATTTAATTTCTTATGCCGACCCCGCGATATATTGAAACCGCGATGGGGAATGCCGTGATGCAGAAGGGTTGACTGTAATTTAGTTATTAAGCAAGCATAGGAAAGACATGTTAAAGGCTTGATTTGTTTCCATAGCATCAAAAGTTACACCTTTTTCACCCAAAAAACGTACTTTATAATGTTTAATTTTTTTATATTAGCAAATAAAGTTACTAACAACATGATAAACACAAAATATTTGAAAGAAACTTGGTTAATTAATTCATTAATATTGCATTGTAATAAAAAAATCAACAAAGTTGCATGATAAAGCGAGACAAATACAGCAATACTGTATAGAGTAAAACACAGTCTGCGATGACACACGAGATGCGTATGTAGGCTGAACAAAGACTGAGGTGCATGGGTAGCATCTAGAAGCGCCTTGCATCGTGATGTTATGCCGAGGCAGCCATACAACCGCTTATTTCTACTCGCACGGCGCAGTTCTGTTCACTCAATCGCGTTATAAAAAGAATGTGTTCCTTAATACATTATTAGCGTGATCAAAACACACGTTATAGCAGAACTGACTGTACACACTATACACTACACACGCCATACACATGGGACTAGCTCATTAGTGTAGTTAGCCCTACGCTGGGCCCTGCCATCCTGGTTTTCATCCGGGCAGTCCTCAGAGGATGACCTCGCCACGGTTTCCAGGACATGGAAGGGCATAGCTGAACCAGCATTTGAGAGCTGAGGTGGCCTGGTGATATAACAGATGAAGCCAAAAAGGGCAAGTACCAAGGCCACCTGTTAACAGTTAAGATTAATCTTATTCATAGTTGTATAATTATCATTGTTGGTTTAAAAGACGTAATAAAAAATCTAATATTGGTAACGTCGACTCAAACTCGTCTGTATGTCATGCAACTCGGAGTTCACATGAGCGGGGGGAGGGGGGTTTGGGTCTGGGCTTCACCGACTCCCCGTTGAGACCCACGGTGGGACTTGTGCCTCCTCGTCATGCATAGAACAGTTCCACTCGATGTGGACGCTGATGCGCAGTGGCCCCGATGAGTCACTATCGGCATGGTCTGATTAAGGGCCCTTGCAATTAATCAACTCAGCCTCCCAACTTGACTACCACTATGACGTGTTTACACACACCACGTGGTGCAGTTTTTCCTCTGGTCCAACAGTGTCCGTTCCCTCTACCGCACCTTTAGGCCCCAGGTCCCTCTCAAGAACCTCTATCAGCTACACAATGCAATCATGAAGCCTAGAAGCCTCACGCAACGCCATGAACGTGTGGTTAAGATGGTGATGGCTTTTATGTCCACACGTGGACCTCCAATTAGTACGGTTGGCTACGTATGCTTCAAAAGAAGTTCAACATACATACGTGGGCAGAATCAAACAGCCCTTTATGTTCATGCAGGGCGATGGATACTCACTTTAGTTTGGTAAACTTAGCATTCCACCCACTCCGAAAAGGCAAATACGCACACTCCCACCTCCTCTGATACTCTGTAACACTCAGCTTGCTATCAAGGCCGATGAAGACAAAGCATCAGAGGGCCTCTGGCTCACTTTAACCATTTGTTCTTACAAGTGTTGTGTGGTTAATCTTGACACCCAGAGAATCTTGTAGAACCACACAGAGACAGAGCTTCCGGTAAGGGCTTGCGCCAGTTGTTTTATTAAGGACTTTTCTTCACACACGACTCCGTGTACTGCACGCTCTCTGCCTACAGTCCACACCCCAGGGGAAGGGTACAGGGGCTAGCACTCACACAGGCTACCCTAGCCTGGTGCTAATTTCCCCATACCCTCGGTCCCAACTTCAACTTCCCACGTTCCTGGCTCCCCGTAACACGTCACGGGTCCGACCCTAAATATCCCCGGGGGACATGACGTCACCGTCCCACCCGCCGTGCATGACGTCACTCTCTGAGGTCACTGCACCGGAGGGCGAGCGTGACGTAACGTCATTATTTACTACTCTACACAAGTAAAACTCTGGCCCGGTTTTAACATTCAGTGTCTCACCAAGAGTCAGGCTTGCTTGAACCATTTTTTTCAGTTCCAGCAATACTCGGGACCGGTTTTGACTTTCATTGTCTCATCAGCAGCAGATTCACCTTCATCAGGCTCAATCGAGCCTGACTCTGCCGCTGATGAGAACCTGAACGTTCAAACTCGTGTGAAATGTGATTCTCATCGGGCCCCAGGCCCATGGTGTAAACCAATGCAGCCTCCAGCTCTTAGCATCCAATCTGCCTCTCTCCTGGCTTCTCTGTGCATGTGCTATGAAAAGAAGGGAAGTCCATTTCCAAAAACGTCGCCTATTGTGCCTATTGTATATTTTAATCCAGTCTAAGCCTCACATGCTACGCTATTATTTATGACATGTTGAGTTAATTGGATGATGACGTTTTCAGATGGAGAGGGGGTAGCTTCCCTCACGTGAAAAGATTGCAGAACACTCAGTGCAAGAGAGAGACACAGACACAGAAACACGAAGACACAAACAAAAACACGGTGACACAGAGACAAAGACAGAAACAAAGGTACAGAAACATACAGTCAAAGAAACACCGCAAAAAATACGAAGAAACAAATATACAAACGCTTAAACAGAGACACAAAAACAGACAGACAGAATCACAAAGACAGAAATACAGACAGATGCACAGAGACACAGATACACAGATGTAGTGGAGGTGTATGTCTCCCCCTTTTATTCTACTAACATGGTCCATCCGGCACTCACCCTAGATGCAATAACCCTTTTTTATTAACTCCAACACCACCACCACTCAGTCTGATAGTTGGGGCATCCCTAATCCTGAATGGCCAGGCGCATCGGAGTAACAAAGGGAAATAACACAACTAACGATTTACCACAACACGCCCGCACGGTTGTACGTACCTGCCATGCCAGTCCCACAGAGGTCCAGTCTGTGGTTTCTCGCTCTGAAGAACACGAGTAGCCAGGGCACAGCGTGAGCAGAACAGGCCCAGGGTGGAAAGTCATGGATGCGTGTGAGCAGGGGGTGTATGGAATCTGCCAAGGGGAGTCACGATGTCTCAACGCATACGACTGGAAGCACGCAGTGGCTACGAACGCCTGAAAACCTGATATATTCAGCCAAGTGTCTATCGTTATGCTGACAATGCAGCAACGTGATAAGCTGCTTTGTATCTATATTCCTGGGATTCCCCGCTCCATGTCCCACAGGATCATGGTTCCGAGGTTAACAGAGTTAGCCTAATAAACCTAATAAACATTGTACACAATTACTACGGTTCGTTTTCACACTGGGACTCATTGTCACAAGTTCGAGTTCGATTTGATATCCTGGACCTTGCTGATCACTGTCCTCTGTTGCTCCTATATATCCTGTTACTGGGATCACTATCACTCTGTCTCTCCCCATATCCCTGTTTGTCTCTGTGTATCCTGGTGCTTCCCTGTGTGTGTCTGTTTCTCCATGTCTTCCTGTGCTCTGCGTATCTACCTGGGTCTCTCCATGTCTTCCTGCGTGGCTCTGTCTCCCTGTTTGCTGTCTCTCTGTCTTTGTGTATCTGTATCACAACGTTGATGTGCCTCTCCGTCTCGCTGTCTCAGTGTCTCCCTGTATCACTTTTTCTGTGTGTCTGAATCTATCTCGGTGTTTGTCTAACTCTGTATCTGCGTCTTTGTCACGGTCTCTGGGAGGGAGACAGCAACCTTCAACTGGTCTTCCTGTTAAATGAAGTTTCTCAATGGGAAAGCTAATGCGAGGGAAGCTGATCATCACACATTTTTACAAGCCACCAAATGACCTCTGGCCCGATATGCAATGCAGTCTTCAGTGCCCCCAACCGTCAACATTGACGACTTCAACAGCCAACACTACATGTGGGGGTATTCTAACAACAACACTGCACAAGGACAACTGTCAGATTGGTTCTCCATGCACGACCTAAACATGGTGTACAATGCAAAGCAGTCCGGCACACTCAGTTTCATCAGCTAGAAAGACTACTCGCCTCATCTTTCTTTCACGAACCACAATAGCAATGGCCGACTGCTGATGCGCTCCCGACAAGTGCTGCCCATCCTCTCCCAATCCCAATATCGCCCAAGTCAACCAGTTCTACAGAAGGTGAGTGAGTGCAGTTTGTATGATCTCCCCCTGTTCTGCAGAGTGAGATTGAATGAGTAGAGTTTGTAACTTCTCTGTCTTATAAAGATTCACAGTGGAGATTGTATGATCTTCCCCAGTTCTACAGAGTGAGTGGAGTTTATTTTCTCTCCCCATTTTGCAGAATATGATTGAGTGAATGGAGCTTGTATGATTTCCCCCTGTTCTGTAGTAAGAGTGTGTGAGTTGAGTTTGTATGATCTACCCCTGTTCTACATAGTAAGAGGAAGTGAGTGGAGTTTGTATATTCTACCCGTACGGGGTAGATCCGTGTGATGTAAGGAAAAAGTTTAGCTGGAGGCATATTATATTATTTGCGACAATTGTAATGTATGACTTACTGTTAGTAGCTCAGAATATTGGAGAGTATATTTAGTATACTGATGATATTGATGTAGTTTATATTTTAGTTTTTTTACGTGGTGGTCTGGCTGCTGCAGCACCTTACTATTGTAGTATGGTTCAAGGAGACTTGGACGACGTAGTCGGAGGCACACTTATTTATTAAACACATTTGTATTACAGGCCGAGATATACAACACTCGAAGGGGTATCGGCCCCTTCACCCGTCTAACAGGGAGATCCCTCTATCTCTACCCCGGCTAGCCTACTCCCAGGTCCTCTACTACAGGGCTAGGGGAGGCTAGCTGACCCAGCTCTGGTTAAGCTGGGATCACGGCACCCTGAGTCACCAGACCGGCTCTTAGAAGAACATCAGCTCTGGGCTCTCGGGGCCATGCCACTGGCTTGCCCTGGTCGGTCCTGAGAAGGACAGCGATCCAGGGGAGTCCCAGGGCCTATCTAGCTGGTCTTCTTGCTTCACTGGTTTAAGCTGAACACTGAACCCCGAGCCCTCCGGCTCACCGCCTTATATAGCAATTCCCCCCCTGAGGGGTGGGGCCGTGGGGGATCCCAGCGCCGTGTTAGCCCCCCAGGCTAAACGGTGCGGGCGTGGATGTAAGCATCTCCTCGCGTACGGTCATCACCACGCCCAGTATGTTTGTTTGCCATCCGTAACACCTCTACACTATTAAAAATTCCTTCCCTTTATTACTGCTACTTCCTCCCTTTGTTGCTGCTAATCCTACATAATGCACGGGCATAATATGGCTTTGAGACCCCCCCCACCTCCCACGCATTTCACAAGTAGTGACTAATCCCATATCTGCATTTACCATGAATATGCTAAATTCATCTTCATATGCAAATTCCTTTGTCAAGGCGCCCTTCCCCCTCTAACCCAGCTTAAATATACGCTGCCAAGCTTGGTGGTGCTCATGCAGACGCTGTCTTTCCGACAGACCTGTTCTTCACCTGAGGACGGCTGCTTGCGTTGTGGCCGAAACGTCGTGAGAATTGTATTTTATTATGTTTTATTTTTATTATTTTATTATTTCCCTTCTACGTGACTTTACCGAAAGAACCAAGAAGATATTCTACCCCTGTTCTACAGTGAGTGTAGTTTGTATGATCTCCCCTTGTTCTACAGTGAGAGTAAATTAATGGATTTCGATTTAAAGCTTTCGTGACTGCAGGGATTCATCTTCTTGGTTCTTTCGGTAAAGTCACGTAGAAGGAAAATAATAAAATTATAAAAATAAAACAATAAAATAATTCTCACGACGTTTCGGCCACAACGCAAACAGCCGTCTTCAGGTGGAGAACAGGTCTGTCGAGACTCTGCCTTCTCGACAGACCTGTTCTCCACCTGAAGACGGCTGTTTGCGTTGTGGCCGAAACGTCATGCGAATTATTTGATTATGTTTTATTTTTATTATTTTACTACTTTCCTTCTACGTGACTTTACCGAAAGAACCAAGAACACACATATGTACGTACACACACACACACATATGGACTAAGACACACACACATGAACTTACACATACATAGACTGACATACACACATACACATATGGACTGTGACACACAGATATCTACTTTAGATACACAGACATGGATTAACACACACATATGGACTCACACACAGACGCATTGACTTACACACACACATCGAGTGACACACACATGTATAGACTTACACACACATGTGGACTAACACACACATATGGACTGACATACACATCGACGTACACGCACACAGATCGACTGACACACACATATGGACTAACACACACACATAAACACTTTGACGTTGTCCGTTCGAAAAAGACTCACATGGAGTTAAAGACACGCATGGCTCTACACGCACACACATATGGACTCAGACACACACATGGACTCACACACACACATCGACGGGCACAGCAATCCCCGATGATGGCACAGCTATCAGTATCGCAGTACTACGTATGAGTAAATAGCGTGACGTGAGCGATGGAAACAACAAAAATGCATTTAAGAAATAAGCAGAAATCACAGACTGGCAGTAGACAGTGGCAGCGTTATAAAAGCGCAGCAAAAAAATGGGAAATTGAGGAACCCAAAAATCCAAAAAGAGTTTTCTGTACACAAACATAATTATTGTAACATGTCAACTCGTTTCATAATGGTAAACAATGAACCTGAGTTGTTATCTTCACGCAAACATAATTGTTGTAACATCTGTGAACTTGTTTCATAATGGTAAACAATGAAGCTGAGTTTTTATCTGCACACAGACATTATTATTGTAATGTTTGTCAACTAATGTGTTTAACAATAATAAACAATGGACTTGAGTTGTTAGCGTAAGAAGCAAGGAAAATTGTACTTAGCATAGGCGTGTTGAGGCCTTGTGCGATGCGTAGCCCCCGTCCTGGCCTACATTGGCGAGGCGCGGAGTTGGCACGTTGCCAGGCTAGGGGCTGGGCCGCTACCCCCTCTCCAACATCCGGCGCCCATGCAAGAATAATGGTATGTAAGCAGTAAAATATTATCTACGGAGTCTGTAGTATAAACTGAACGCATCGTGTTGGTGGGGGGGGGGTGAAGAGGACATGACACTGTGAATAAATATCCGCAGAGTTATGTGTGTACGTGTTGACTGTAAAACGCGTAAAAGAAAATGTCTCCCGTGAGCTGGAGCGAACGCGCATCACTTGGCAGGGTCTGCCCCCCCCCCCACGCAATTGGCGTCACTTGGTACGGTCGATGTCGCGCAATAAGTAAATAATGAATAATAGAAACGGCACAAATGTGTTAATTAAACTACTTTAAAGTTTACGGACGGGAAAACGGAATAGCCTATTCCCACCACGGGGCTTAGGGCCTGGGAAATGATTTCGGTCTTAAACCCCACCGTCCGAGAGCCAAATCCTCCGCAAGTGCGAGCGCGCGGAGACTTTTATATATAACTAGCAGAAGTACCCGGCGTTGCCCGGGTGAAAAATAGCTTTATTAATAACCTTACATATATACACAGCTACTAAGGTATTGTCAAAGCCCGGTGGGCTTTGACAATACCTTTCACCACTCACAACTCACACTCACCACTCATCCTCACCACTCCCACTCACTACTCACCCTCACCATTCACCATCACAACTCACCACTCACCAATCTCCCTCACCAATCTCCCTCACCCTCACCACTCACCCTCACCACTTACCCTCACCACTCACCAATCGCCACTAACCCTCACCACTCACTCTCACCATTCACCATGACCATTCAGCCTCACCACTCACCACTCACTCTCACCATTCACCCAGACCATTCAGCCTCACCACTCACCACTCACCCTCACCACTCACCCTCTCCCTCACCACTCACACTTACCACTCACCCTCACCACCACCACTCACCCTCACCACTCACGCTCACCACTCACTCTCTCCCTCTCCACTCACCCTCACCACTCACCCTCACTACTCACTAATCACCCTCACCACTCACCACTCATCCTCACTACTTACTAATCACCTTCACCACTCACCTTCACCACTGACCTTCACCACTCACCCTCACCACTCATCCGCACCACTCACCCCTAACCACTCACCCTCACTACTCACCATCACCACTTACCCTCACCATTCACCACTCACCCTCACCACTCACCCTCACCACTCACCTCACTACTCACCATCACCACTTACCCTCACCACTTACCCTCACCACTCATCCTCACCACTCACCATCACCATAAACCCTAACTACTCAACCTCACCACTCACCACCCTCACCACTAACCCTCACCACTCATCCCCACCACTCACCCTAACCACTCACCCTCACCACTTACCCTCACCACTCACCCTCACCACTCACCAATCACCAATCACCACTAACCCTCACCACTCACTCTCACCATTCACCATGACCATTCAGCCTCACCCCTCACCACTCACCCTCACCACTCATCCTCACCACTCACCATCACCATAAACCCTAACTACTCAACCTCACCACTCACCACCCTCACCACTAACCCTCACCACTCATCCCCACCACTCACCCTAACCACTCACCCTCACCACTCACCCTCACCACTCACCCTCACCACTCACCAATCACCAATCACCACTAACCCTCACCACTCACTCTCACCATTCACCATGACCATTCAGCCTCACCACTCACCACTCACCCTCTCCCTCACCACTCACGCTTACCACTCACCCTCACCACCACCACTCACCCTCACCACTCACGCTCACCACTCACTCTCTCCCTCTCCACTCACCCTCACCACTCACCCTCACTACTCACTAATCACCCTCACCACTCACCACTCATCCTCACTACTTACTAATCACCTTCACCACTCACCCTCACCACTCACCCTCACCACTCACCTCACTACTCACCATCACCACTTACCCTCACCACTCACCCTCACCACTCATCCTCACCACTCACCATCACCATAAACCCTAACTACTCACCCTCACCACTCACCCTCACCACTAACCCTCACCACTCATCCCCACCACTCACCCCTAACCACTCACCCTCACCACTCACCCTCACCACTCACCCTCACCACTCACCAATCACCAATCACCACTAACCCTCACCACTCACTCTCACCATTCACCATGACCATTCAGCCTCGCCACTCACCACTCACCCTCTCCCTCACCACTCACGCTTACCACTCACCCTCACCACCACCACTCACCCTCACCACTCACGCTCACCACTCACTATCTCCCTCTCCACTCACCCTCACCACTCACCCTCACTACTCACTAATCACCCTCACCACTCACTAATCACCCTCACCACTCACCAGTCATCCTCACTACTTACTAATCACCTTCACCACTCACCTTCACCACTGACCCTCACCACTCACCGTCACTACTCACCATCACCACTCACCCTCACCACTCACCCTCACCACTCACGCTCACCACTCACCCTCACCACTCACCCTCATCACTCACCCTCACCACCACCAACCCCTCACCACTAACCCTCACCCTCACCACTCACCCTCACCACTAACCCTGACCCCTCACCACTGACCACTCACCCTCCCCACTCACCCTTCCTACTCACCACTCAACCTCACCACTAACCCTCAACCCTGAGCATTCACCCTCCCCACTCACCACTCACCCTTCCTACTCACCACTCAACCTCACCACTGACCACTCACCCTTACCCTCACCACTCACTCTCACCACTCACCCTTACTATTCACCACACACCCTCACCACTCACCCTCAACATCAACACTCACCCTCACCACTCACCATCATCACAAATCCTAACCACTCACCCTCACCACTCACCCTCACCACTCACTCTCACCACACCCTCAGCACTCACCCTCCCCACTCACCCTCACCACACACCCTCACCACTTAACCTCACCACTCAACCTCACCACTCACCCTCACCACTCACCCTCACCATTCACCCTCAACACTCACCCTAACCCCTCTCCCTCACCACTCTCCCTCACCACTCACCGTCACCACTCACCACTCACCCTCACCACTCACCACTCACCCCTCACCATTACCACTCACCCTCACCACTAACCCTGACCCCTCACCACTGACCACTCACCACTCACCCTCACCACTAACCCTCACCATCACCACTCACCCTTACTACTCACCACTCAACCTCACCACTCTTCGTCATCACTCACCCTCACCCCTCACCACTCACCCCTCACCCTCACCACTCACCCCTCACCATCACCACTCACCCTCACCACTCTCCCTCACCACTCACCACTCACTCTCACCATTCACCCTCACCACTCACCCTCACCACTCACCCTCACCACTCAACCTCACCACTCAACCTCACCCTCACTACTCACCATTCATCCTGACGAATCACCACTGACCAATCACCACTCTCCACTAACCCTCACCACTCACCCTCAAAACTAACGAATCTCTCACCACTCACCCTCACCACTCAGCACTCACCCTCACCACTCATCCTCACCACTCACCATCACCATAAACCCTAACTACTCACCCTCACCACTCACCCTCACCACTAATCCTCACCACTCATCCCCACCACTCACCCCTAACCACTCACCCTCACCACTCACCCTCACCACTCACCCTCACCACTCATCCTCACCACTCACCATAAACCTTAACCACTCACCCTCACCACTAACCCTCACCACTCACCCTCACCACTTACCCTCACCCTCACCACTCACCCTTACTACTCACCACTCAACGTCACCACTCACCCTCACCCCTCACCACTTACCCCTCACCACTCACCCTCACCACTCACCCTCACCACTCACCATCACCATAAACCCTAACTACTTACCCTCACCACTCACCCTCACCACTAACCCTCACCACTCATCCCCACCACTCACCCCTAACCACTCACCCTCACCACTCACCCTCACCACTCACCCTCACCACTCACCTCACTACTCACCATCACCACTTACCCTCACCACTCACCCTCACCACTCATCCTCACCACTCACCATCACCATAAACCCTAACTACTCACCCTCACCACTCACCCTCACCACTAACCCTCACCACTCATCCCCACCACACACCCCTAACCACTCACCCTCACCACTCACCCTCACCACTCACCCTCACCACTCACCAATCACCAATCACCACTAACCCTCACCACTCACACTCACCATTCACCATGACCATTCAGCCTCGCCACTCACCACTCACCCTCTCCCTCACCACTCACGCTTACCACTCACCCTCACCACCACCATTCACCCTCACCACTCACGCTCACCACTCACTATCTCCCTCTCCACTCACCACTCACCCTCACTACTCACTAATCACCCTCACCACTCACTAATCACCCTCACCACTCACCAGTCATCCTCACTACTTACTAATCACCTTCACCACTCACCTTCACCACTGACCCTCACCACTCACCGTCACTACTCACCATCACCACTCACCCTCACCACTCACCCTCACCACTCACGCTCACCACTCACCCTCACCACTCACCCTCACCACTCACCCTCACCACCACCAATCACCCCTCACCACTAACCCTCACCCTCACCACTCACCCTCACCACTAACCCTGACCCCTCACCACTGACCACTCACCCTCCCCACTCACCCTTCCTACTCACCACTCAACCTCACCACTAACCCTCAACCCTGAGCATTCACCCTCCCCACTCACCACTCACCCTTCCTACTCACCACTCAACCTCACCACTAACCACTCACCCTTACCCTCACCACTCACTCTCACCACTCACCCTTACTATTCACCACACACCCTCACCACTCACCCTCAACATCAACACTCACCCTCACCACTCACCATCATCACAAATCCTAACCACTCACCCTCACCCTCACCACTCACTCTCACCACACCCTCAGCACTCACCCTCCCCACTCACCCTCACCACACACCCTCACCACTTAACCTCACCACTCAACCTCACCACTCACCCTCACCACTCACCCTCACCATTCACCCTCAACACTCACCCTAACCCCTCTCCCTCACCACTCTCCCTCACCACTCACCGTCACCACTCACCACTCACCCTCACCACTCACCACTCACCCCTCACCATCACCACTCACCCTCACCACTAACCCTGACCCCTCACCACTGACCACTCACCACTCACCCTCACCACTAACCCTCACCATCACCACTCACCCTTACTACTCACCACTCAACCTCACCACTCTTCGTCATCACTCACCCTCACCCCTCACCACTCACCCCTCACCCTCACCCTCACCACTCACCCCTCACCATCACCACTCACCCTCACCACTCTCCCTCACCACTCACCACTCACTCTCACCATTCACCCTCACCACTCACCCTCACCACTCACCCTCACCACTCAACCTCACCACTCAACCTCACCCTCACTACTCACCATTCATCCTGACGAATCACCACTGACCAATCACCACTCTCCACTAACCCTCACCACTCACCCTCAAAACTAACGAATCTCTCACCACTCACCCTCACCACTCAGCACTCACCCTCACCACTCATCCTCACCACTCACCATCACCATAAACCCTAACTACTCACCCTCACCACTCACCCTCACCACTAATCCTCACCACTCATCCCCACCACTCACCCCTAACCACTCACCCTCACCACTCACCCTCACCACTCACCCTCACCACTCATCCTCACCACTCACCATCACCATAAACCTTAACCACTCACCCTCACCACTAACCCTCACCACTCACCCTCACCACTTACCCTCACCACTCACCCTTACTACTCACCACTCAACGTCACCACTCACCCTCACCACTCACCCCTCACCACTCACCCTCACCACTCACCCTCACCACTCACCATCACCATAAACCCTAACTACTTACCCTCACCACTCACCCTCACCATTAACCCTCACCACTCATCCCCACCACTCACCCCTAACCACTCACCCTCACCACTCACCCTCACCACTCACCCTCACCACTCATCCTCACCACTCACCATCACCATAAACCCTAACCACTCACCCTCACCACTAACCCTCACCACTCACCCTCACCACTTACCCTCACCCTCACCACTCACCCTTACTACTCACCACTCAACGTCACCACTCTTCGTCACCACTCACCCTCACCCCTCACCACTCACCCCTCACCATCACCACTCACCCTCACCACTCACCATCACCACTCACCGTCACTACTCACCATCACTACTCACCCTCACCACTCACCCTCACCACTCACCCTCACCACTCACCCTCACCACTCACCAATCACCAATCACCACTAACCCTCACCACTCACTCTCACCATTCACCATGACCATTCAGCCTCGCCACTCACCACTCACCCTCTCCCTCACCACTCACGGTTACCACTCACCCTCACCACCACCACTCACCCTCACCACTCACGCTCACCACTCACTATCTCCCTCTCCACTCACCCTCACCACTCACCCTCACTAATCACCCTCACCACTCACTAATCACCCTCACCACTCACCAGTAATCCTCACTACTTACTAATCACCTTCACCACTCACCTTCACCACTGACCCTCACCACTCACCGTCACTACTCACCATCACCACTCACCCTCACCACTCACCCTCACCACTCACGTTCACCACTCACCCTCACCACTCACCCTCACCACTCACCCTCACCACCACCAATCACCCCTCACCACTAACCCTCACCCTCACCACTCACCCTCACCACTAACCCTGACCCCTCACCACTGACCACTCACCCTCCCCACTCACCCTTCCTACTCACCACTCAACCTCACCACTAACCCTCAACCCTGAGCATTCACCCTCCCCACTCACCACTCACCCTTCCTACTCACCACTCAACCTCACCACTGACCACTCACCCTTACCCTCACCACTCACTCTCACCACTCACCCTTACTATTCACCACACACCCTCACCACTCACCCTCAACATCAACACTCACCCTCACCACTCACCATCATCACAAATCCTAACCACTCACCCTCACCACTCACCCTCACCACTCACTCTCACCACACCCTCAGCACTCACCCTCCCCACTCACCCTCACCACACACCCTCACCACTTAACCTCACCACTCAACCTCACCACTCACCCTCACCACTCACCCTCACCATTCACCCTCAACACTCACCCTAACCCCTCTCCCTCACCACTCTCCCTCACCACTCACCGTCACCACTCACCACTCACCCTCACCACTCACCACTCACCCCTCACCATCACCACTCACCCTCACCACTAACCCTGACCCCTCACCACTGACCACTCACCACTCACCCTCACCACTAACCCTCACCATCACCACTCACCCTTACTACTCACCACTCAACCTCACCACTCTTCGTCATCACTCACCCTCACCCCTCACCACTCACCCCTCACCCTCACCCTCACCACTCACCCCTCACCATCACCACTCACCCTCACCACTCTCCCTCACCACTCACCACTCACTCTCACCATTCACCCTCACCACTCACCCTCACCACTCACCCTCACCACTCAACCTCACCACTCAACCTCACCCTCACTACTCACCATTCATCCTGACGAATCACCACTGACCAATCACCACTCTCCACTAACCCTCACCACTCACCCTCAAAACTAACGAATCTCTCACCACTCACCCTCACCACTCAGCACTCACCCTCACCACTCATCCTCACCACTCACCATCATCATAAACCCTAACTACTCACCCTCACCACTCACCCTCACCACTAATCCTCACCACTCATCCCCACCACTCACCCCTAACCACTCACCCTCACCACTCACCCTCACCCTCACCACTCATCCTCACCACTCACCATCACCATAAACCTTAACCACTCACCCTCACCACTAACCCTCACCACTCACCCTCACCACTTACCCTCACCCTCACCACTCACCCTTACTACTCACCACTCAACGTCACCACTCACCCTCACCCCTCACCACTCACCCCTCACCACTCACCCTCACCACTCACCCTCACCACTCACCATCACCATAAACCCTAACTACTTACCCTCACCACTCACCCTCACCACTAACCCTCACCACTCATCCCCACCACTCACCCCTAACCACTCACCCTCACCACTAACCCTCACCACTCACCCTCACCACTCATCCTCACCACTCACCATCACCATAAACCCTAACCACTCACCCTCACCACTAACCCTCACCACTCACCCTCACCACTTACCCTCACCCTCACCACTCACCCTTACTACTCACCACTCAACGTCACCACTCTTCGTCTCCACTCACCCTCACCCCTCACCACTCACCCCTCACCATCACCACTCACCCTCACCACTCACCATCAACATTCACCGTCACTACTCACCATCACTACTCACCCTCACCACTCACCCTCACCACTCACGCTCACCACTCACCCTCACCACTCACCCTCACCACTCACCCTCACCACCACCAATCACCCCTCACCACTAACCCTCACCACTCACCCTCACCACTAACCCTGACCCCTCACCCTCACCACTCACCCTCACCACTCACCCTCACCACCACCAATCACCCCTCACCACTAACCCTCACCACTCACCCTCACCACTAACCCTGACCCCTCACCACTGACCACTCACCCTCCCCACTCACCCTTCCTACTCACCACTCAACCTCACCACTAACCCTCACCCCTGACCACTCACCCTCCCCACTCACCACTCACCCTTCCTACTCACCACTCAACCTCACCACTGACCACTCACCACTCAACCTTACCCTCACCACTCACTCTCACCACTCACCCTTACTATTCACCACACACCCTCACCACTCACCCTCAACATCAACACTCACCCTCACCACTCACCATCATCACAAATCCTAACCACTCACCCTCACCACTCACCCTCACCACACACCCTCACCACTTAACCTCACCACTCAACCTCACCACTCACCCTCACCACTCACCCTCACCATTCACCCTCAACACTCACCCTAACCCCTCTCCCTCACCACTTTCCCTCACCACTCACCGTCACCACTCACCACGCACCCTCACCACTCACCACTCACCCCTCACCATCACCACTAACCCTGACCCCTCACCACTGACCACTCACCACTCACCCTCACCACTAACCCTCACCATCACCACTCACCCTTACTACTCACCACTCAACCTCACCACTCTTCGTCATCACTCACCCTCACCACTCACCCTTCACCACTCACCCCTCACCCTCACCACTCACCCTCACCACTAACCCTCACCACTCATCCCCACTGCTCACCCCTAACCACTCACCCTCACCACTCACCCTCACCACTCACCCTCACCACTCATCCTCACCACTCACCATCACCATAAACCCTAACCACTCACCCTCACCACTAACCCTCACCACTCATCCCCACTGCTCACCCCTAACCACTCACCATCACCACTTACCCTCACCACTCACCCTCACCACTCATCCTCACCACTCACCATCACCATAAACCCTAACTACTCACCCTCACCACTCACCCTCACCACTAACCCTCACCACTCATCCCCACCACTCACCCCTAACCACTCACCCTCACCACTCACCCTCACCACTCACCCTCACCACTCACCAATCACCAATCACCACTAACCCTCACCACTCACTCTCACCATTCACCATGACCATTCAGCCTCGCCACTCACCACTCACCCTCTCCCTCACCACTCACGCTTACCACTCACCCTCACCACCACCACTCACCCTCACCACTCACGCTCACCACTCACTATCTCCCTCTCCACTCACCCTCACCACTCACCCTCACTACTCACTAATCACCCTCACCACTCACTAATCACCCTCACCACTCACCAGTCATCCTCACTACTTACTAATCACCTTCACCACTCACCTTCACCACTGACCCTCACCACTCACCGTCACTACTCACCATCACCACTCACCCTCACCACTCACCCTCACCACTCACGCTCACCACTCACCCTCACCACTCACCCTCATCACTCACCCTCACCACCACCAACCCCTCACCACTAACCCTCACCCTCACCACTCACCCTCACCACTAACCCTGACCCCTCACCACTGACCACTCACCCTCCCCACTCACCCTTCCTACTCACCACTCAACCTCACCACTAACCCTCAACCCTGAGCATTCACCCTCCCCACTCACCACTCACCCTTCCTACTCACCACTCAACCTCACCACTGACCACTCACCCTTACCCTCACCACTCACTCTCACCACTCACCCTTACTATTCACCACACACCCTCACCACTCACCCTCAACATCAACACTCACCCTCACCACTCACCATCATCACAAATCCTAACCACTCACCCTCACCACTCACCCTCACCACTCACTCTCACCACACCCTCAGCACTCACCCTCCCCACTCACCCTCACCACACACCCTCACCACTTAACCTCACCACTCAACCTCACCACTCACCCTCACCACTCACCCTCACCATTCACCCTCAACACTCACCCTAACCCCTCTCCCTCACCACTCTCCCTCACCACTCACCGTCACCACTCACCACTCACCCTCACCACTCACCACTCACCCCTCACCATTACCACTCACCCTCACCACTAACCCTGACCCCTCACCACTGACCACTCACCACTCACCCTCACCACTAACCCTCACCATCACCACTCACCCTTACTACTCACCACTCAACCTCACCACTCTTCGTCATCACTCACCCTCACCCCTCACCACTCACCCCTCACCCTCACCCTCACCACTCACCCCTCACCATCACCACTCACCCTCACCACTCTCCCTCACCACTCACCACTCACTCTCACCATTCACCCTCACCACTCACCCTCACCACTCACCCTCACCACTCAACCTCACCACTCAACCTCACCCTCACTACTCACCATTCATCCTGACGAATCACCACTGACCAATCACCACTCTCCACTAACCCTCACCACTCACCCTCAAAACTAACGAATCTCTCACCACTCACCCTCACCACTCAGCACTCACCCTCACCACTCATCCTCACCACTCACCATCACCATAAACCCTAACTACTCACCCTCACCACTCACCCTCACCACTAATCCTCACCACTCATCCCCACCACTCACCCCTAACCACTCACCCTCACCACTCACCCTCACCACTCACCCTCACCACTCATCCTCACCACTCACCATCACCATAAACCTTAACCACTCACCCTCACCACTAACCCTCACCACTCACCCTCACCACTTACCCTCACCCTCACCACTCACCCTTACTACTCACCACTCAACGTCACCACTCACCCTCACCCCTCACCACTCACCCCTCACCACTCACCCTCACCACTCACCCTCACCACTCACCATCACCATAAACCCTAACTACTTACCCTCACCACTCACCCTCACCACTAACCCTCACCACTCATCCCCACCACTCACCCCTAACCACTCACCCTCACCACTCACCCTCACCACTCACCCTCACCACTCACCTCACTACTCACCATCACCACTTACCCTCACCACTCACCCTCACCACTCATCCTCACCACTCACCATCACCATAAACCCTAACTACTCACCCTCACCACTCACCCTCACCACTAACCCTCACCACTCATCCCCACCACTCACCCCTAACCACTCACCCTCACCACTCACCCTCACCACTCACCCTCACCACTCACCAATCACCAATCACCACTAACCCTCACCACTCACACTCACCATTCACCATGACCATTCAGCCTCGCCACTCACCACTCACCCTCTCCCTCACCACTCACGCTTACCACTCACCCTCACCACCACCATTCACCCTCACCACTCACGCTCACCACTCACTATCTCCCTCTCCACTCACCACTCACCCTCACTACTCACTAATCACCCTCACCACTCACTAATCACCCTCACCACTCACCAGTCATCCTCACTACTTACTATTCACCTTCACCACTCACCTTCACCACTGACCCTCACCACTCACCGTCACTACTCACCATCACCACTCACCCTCACCACTCACCCTCACCACTCACGCTCACCACTCACCCTCACCACTCACCCTCACCACTCACCCTCACCACCACCAATCACCCCTCACCACTAACCCTCACCCTCACCACTCACCCTCACCACTAACCCTGACCCCTCACCACTGACCACTCACCCTCCCCACTCACCCTTCCTACTCACCACTCAACCTCACCACTAACCCTCAACCCTGAGCATTCACCCTCCCCACTCACCACTCACCCTTCCTACTCACCACTCAACCTCACCACTAACCACTCACCCTTACCCTCACCACTCACTCTCACCACTCACCCTTACTATTCACCACACACCCTCACCACTCACCCTCAACATCAACACTCACCCTCACCACTCACCATCATCACAAATCCTAACCACTCACCCTCACCACTCACCCTCACCACTCACTCTCACCACACCCTCAGCACTCACCCTCCCCACTCACCCTCACCACACACCCTCACCACTTAACCTCACCACTCAACCTCACCACTCACCCTCACTACTCACCCTCACCATTCACCTTCAACACTCACCCTAACCCCTCTCCCTCACCACTCTCTCTCACCACTCACCGTCACCACTCACCACTCACCCTCACCACTCACCACTCACCCCTCACCATCACCACTCACCCTCACCACTAGCCCTGACCCCTCACCACTGACCACTCACCACTCACCCTCACCACTAACCCTCACCATCACCACTCACCCTTACTACTCACCACTCAACCTCACCACTCTTCGTCATCACTCACCCTCACCCCTCACCACTCACCCCTCACCCTCACCCTCACCACTCACCCCTCACCATCACCACTCACCCTCACCACTCTCCCTCACCACTCACCACTCACTCTCACCATTCACCCTCACCACTCACCCTCACCACTCACCCTCACTACTCAACCTCACCACTCAACCTCACCCTCACTACTCACCATTCATCCTGACGAATCACCACTGACCAATCACCACTCTCCACTAACCCTCACCACTCACCCTCAAAACTAACGAATCTCTCACCACTCACCCTCACCACTCACCCTCACCCTCACCACTCATCCTCACCACTCACCATCACCATAAACCTTAACCACTCACCCTCACCACTAACCCTCACCACTCACCCTCACCACTTACCCTCACCCTCACCACTCACCCTTACTACTCACCACTCAACGTCACCACTCACCCTCACCCCTCACCACTCACCCCTCACCACTCACCCTCACCACTCACCCTCACCACTCACCATCACCATAAACCCTAACTACTTACCCTCACCACTCACCCTCACCACTAACCCTCACCACTCATCCCCACCACTCACCCCTAACCACTCACCCTCACCACTAACCCTCACCACTCACCCTCACCACTCATCCTCACCACTCACCATCACCATAAACCCTAACCACTCACCCTCACCACTAACCCTCACCACTCACCCTCACCACTTACCCTCACCCTCACCACTCACCCTTACTACTCACCACTCAACGTCACCACTCTTCGTCTCCACTCACCCTCACCCCTCACCACTCACCCCTCACCATCACCACTCACCCTCACCACTCACCATCAACATTCACCGTCACTACTCACCATCACTACTCACCCTCACCACTCACCCTCACCACTCACGCTCACCACTCACCCTCACCACTCACCCTCACCACTCACCCTCACCACCACCAATCACCCCTCACTACTAACCCTCACCACTCACCCTCACCACTAACCCTGACCCCTCACCCTCACCACTCACCCTCACCACTCACCCTCACCACCACCAATCACCCCTCACCACTAACCCTCACCACTCACCCTCACCACTAACCCTGACCCCTCACCACTGACCACTCACCCTCCCCACTCACCCTTCCTACTCACCACTCAACCTCACCACTAACCCTCACCCCTGACCACTCACCCTCCCCACTCAGAACTCACCCTTCCTACTCACCACTCAACCTCACCACTGACCACTCACCACTCAACCTTACCCTCACCACTCACTCTCACCACTCACCCTTACTATTCACCACACACCCTCACCACTCACCCTCAACATCAACACTCACCCTCACCACTCACCATCATCACAAATCCTAACCACTCACCCTCACCACTCACCCTCACCACACACCCTCACCACTTAACCTCACCACTCAACCTCACCACTCACCCTCACCACTCACCCTCACCATTCACCCTCAACACTCACCCTAACCCCTCTCCCTCACCACTTTCCCTCACCACTCACCGTCACCACTCACCACGCACCCTCACCACTCACCACTCACCCCTCACCATCACCACTAACCCTGACCCCTCACCACTGACCACTCACCACTCACCCTCACCACTAACCCTCACCATCACCACTCACACTTACTACTCACCACTCAACCTCACCACTCTTCGTCATCACTCACCCTCACCACTCACCCTTCACCACTCACCCCTCACCCTCACCACTCACCCTCACCACTAACCCTCACCACTCATCCCCACTGCTCACCCCTAACCACTCACCCTCACCACTCACCCTCACCACTCACCCTCACCACTCATCCTCACCACTCACCATCACCATAAACCCTAACCACTCACCCTCACCACTAACCCTCACCACTCATCCCCACTGCTCACCCCTAACCACTCACCATCACCACTTACCCTCACCACTCACCCTCACCACTCATCCTCACCACTCACCATCACCATAAACCCTAACTACTCACCCTCACCACTCACCCTCACCACTAACCCTCACCACTCATCCCCACCACTCACCCCTAACCACTCACCCTCACCACTCACCCTCACCACTCACCCTCACCACTCACCAATCACCAATCACCACTAACCCTCACCACTCACTCTCACCATTCACCATGACCATTCAGCCTCGCCACTCACCACTCACCCTCTCCCTCACCACTCACGCTTACCACTCACCCTCACCACCACCACTCACCCTCACCACTCACGCTCACCACTCACTATCTCCCTCTCCACTCACCCTCACCACTCACCCTCACTACTCACTAATCACCCTCACCACTCACTAATCACCCTCACCACTCACCAGTCATCCTCACTACTTACTAATCACCTTCACCACTCACCTTCACCACTGACCCTCACCACTCACCGTCACTACTCACCATCACCACTCACCCTCACCACTCACCCTCACCACTCACGCTCACCACTCACCCTCACCACTCACCCTCATCACTCACCCTCACCACCACCAACCCCTCACCACTAACCCTCACCCTCACCACTCACCCTCACCACTATCCCTGACCCCTCACCACTGACCACTCACCCTCCCCACTCACCCTTCCTACTCACCACTCAACCTCACCACTAACCCTCAACCCTGAGCATTCACCCTCCCCACTCACCACTCACCCTTCCTACTCACCACTCAACCTCACCACTGACCACTCACCCTTACCCTCACCACTCACTCTCACCACTCACCCTTACTATTCACCACACACCCTCACCACTCACCCTCAACATCAACACTCACCCTCACCACTCACCATCATCACAAATCCTAACCACTCACCCTCACCACTCACCCTCACCACTCACTCTCACCACACCCTCAGCACTCACCCTCCCCACTCACCCTCACCACACACCCTCACCACTTAACCTCACCACTCAACCTCACCACTCACCCTCACCACTCACCCTCACCATTCACCCTCAACACTCACCCTAACCCCTCTCCCTCACCACTCTCCCTCACCACTCACCGTCACCACTCACCACTCACCCTCACCACTCACCACTCACCCCTCACCATTACCACTCACCCTCACCACTAACCCTGACCCCTCACCACTGACCACTCACCACTCACCCTCACCACTAACCCTCACCATCACCACTCACCCTTACTACTCACCACTCAACCTCACCACTCTTCGTCATCACTCACCCTCACCCCTCACCACTCACCCCTCACCCTCACCCTCACCACTCACCCCTCACCATCACCACTCACCCTCACCACTCTCCCTCACCACTCACCACTCACTCTCACCATTCACCCTCACCACTCACCCTCACCACTCACCCTCACCACTCAACCTCACCACTCAACCTCACCCTCACTACTCACCATTCATCCTGACGAATCACCACTGACCAATCACCACTCTCCACTAACCCTCACCACTCACCCTCAAAACTAACGAATCTCTCACCACTCACCCTCACCACTCAGCACTCACCCTCACCACTCATCCTCACCACTCACCATCACCATAAACCCTAACTACTCACCCTCACCACTCACCCTCACCACTAATCCTCACCACTCATCCCCACCACTCACCCCTAACCACTCACCCTCACCACTCACCCTCACCACTCACCCTCACCACTCATCCTCACCACTCACCATCACCATAAACCTTAACCACTCACCCTCACCACTAACCCTCACCACTCACCCTCACCACTTACCCTCACCCTCACCACTCACCCTTACTACTCACCACTCAACGTCACCACTCACCCTCACCCCTCACCACTCACCCCTCACCACTCACCCTCACCACTCACCCTCACCACTCACCATCACCATAAACCCTAACTACTTACCCTCACCACTCACCCTCACCACTAACCCTCACCACTCATCCCCACCACTCACCCCTAACCACTCACCCTCACCACTCACCCTCACCACTCACCCTCACCACTCACCTCACTACTCACCATCACCACTTACCCTCACCACTCACCCTCACCACTCATCCTCACCACTCACCATCACCATAAACCCTAACTACTCACCCTCACCACTCACCCTCACCACTAACCCTCACCACTCATCCCCACCACTCACCCCTAACCACTCACCCTCACCACTCACCCTCACCACTCACCCTCACCACTCACCAATCACCAATCACCACTAACCCTCACCACTCACACTCACCATTCACCATGACCATTCAGCCTCGCCACTCACCACTCACCCTCTCCCTCACCACTCACGCTTACCACTCACCCTCACCACCACCATTCACCCTCACCACTCACGCTCACCACTCACTATCTCCCTCTCCACTCACCACTCACCCTCACTACTCACTAATCACCCTCACCACTCACTAATCACCCTCACCACTCACCAGTCATCCTCACTACTTACTATTCACCTTCACCACTCACCTTCACCACTGACCCTCACCACTCACCGTCACTACTCACCATCACCACTCACCCTCACCACTCACCCTCACCACTCACGCTCACCACTCACCCTCACCACTCACCCTCACCACTCACCCTCACCACCACCAATCACCCCTCATCACTAACCCTCACCCTCACCACTCACCCTCACCACTAACCCTGACCCCTCACCACTGACCACTCACCCTCCCCACTCACCCTTCCTACTCACCACTCAACCTCACCACTAACCCTCAACCCTGAGCATTCACCCTCCCCACTCACCACTCACCCTTCCTACTCACCACTCAACCTCACCACTAACCACTCACCCTTACCCTCACCACTCACTCTCACCACTCACCCTTACTATTCACCACACACCCTCACCACTCACCCTCAACATCAACACTCACCCTCACCACTCACCATCATCACAAATCCTAACCACTCACCCTCACCACTCACCCTCACCACTCACTCTCACCACACCCTCAGCACTCACCCTCCCCACTCACCCTCACCACACACCCTCACCACTTAACCTCACCACTCAACCTCACCACTCACCCTCACCACTCACCCTCACCATTCACCTTCAACACTCACCCTAACCCCTCTCCCTCACCACTCTCTCTCACCACTCACCGTCACCACTCACCACTCACCCTCACCACTCACCACTCACCCCTCACCATCACCACTCACCCTCACCACTAGCCCTGACCCCTCACCACTGACCACTCACCACTCACCCTCACCACTAACCCTCACCATCACCACTCACCCTTACTACTCACCACTCAACCTCACCACTCTTCGTCATCACTCACCCTCACCCCTCACCACTCACCCCTCACCCTCACCACTCACCCCTCACCATCACCACTCACCCTCACCACTCTCCCTCACCACTCACCACTCACTCTCACCATTCACCCTCACCACTCACCCTCACCACTCACCCTCACTACTCAACCTCACCACTCAACCTCACCCTCACTACTCACCATTCATCCTGACGAATCACCACTGACCAATCACCACTCTCCACTAACCCTCACCACTCACCCTCAAAACTAACGAATCTCTCACCACTCACCCTCACCACTCAGCACTCACCCTCACCACTCATCCTCACCACTCACCATCACCATAAACCCTAACTACTCACCCTCACCACTCACCCTCACCACTAATCCTCACCACTCATCCCCACCACTCACCCCTAACCACTCACCCTCACCACTCACCCTCACCACTCACCCTCACCACTCATCCTCACCACTCACCATCACCATAAACCTTAACCACTCACCCTCACCACTAACCCTCACCACTCACCCTCACCACTCACGCTCACCACTCACCCTCACCACTCACCCTCACCACTCACCCTCACCACCACCAATCACCCCTCACCACTAACCCTCACCCTCACCACTCACCCTCACCACTAACCCTGACCCCTCACCACTGACCACTCACCCTCCCCACTCACCCTTCCTACTCACCACTCAACCTCACCACTAACCCTCAACCCTGAGCATTCACCCTCCCCACTCACCACTCACCCTTCCTACTCACCACTCAACCTCACCACTGACCACTCACCCTTACCCTCACCACTCACTCTCACCACTCACCCTTACTATTCACCACACACCCTCACCACTCACCCTCAACATCAACACTCACCCTCACCACTCACCATCATCACAAATCCTAACCACTCACCCTCACCACTCACCCTCACCACTCACTCTCACCACACCCTCAGCACTCACCCTCCCCACTCACCCTCACCACACACCCTCACCACTTAACCTCACCACTCAACCTCACCACTCACCCTCACCACTCACCCTCACCATTCACCCTCAACACTCACCCTAACCCCTCTCCCTCATCACTCTCCCTCACCACTCACCGTCACCACTCACCACTCACCCTCACCACTCACCACTCACCCCTCACCATCACCACTCACCCTCACCACTAACCCTGACCCCTCACCACTGACCACTCACCACTCACCCTCACCACTAACCCTCACCATCACCACTCACCCTTACTACTCACCACTCAACCTCACCACTCTTCGTCATCACTCACCCTCACCCCTCACCACTCACCCCTCACCCTCACCCTCACCACTCACCCCTCACCATCACCACTCACCCTCACCACTCTCCCTCACCACTCACCACTCACTCTCACCATTCACCCTCACCACTCACCCTCACCACTCACCCTCACCACTCAACCTCACAACTCAACCTCACCCTCACTACTCACCATTCATCCTGACGAATCACCACTGACCAATCACCACTCTCCACTAACCCTCACCACTCACCCTCAAAACTAACGAATCTCTCACCACTCACCCTCACCACTCAGCACTCACCCTCACCACTCATCCTCACCACTCACCATCACCATAAACCCTAACTACTCACCCTCACCACTCACCCTCACCACTAATCCTCACCACTCATCCCCACCACTCACCCCTAACCACTCACCCTCACCACTCACCCTCACCACTCACCCTCACCACTCATCCTCACCACTCACCATCACCATAAACCTTAACCACTCACCCTCACCACTAACCCTCACCACTCACCCTCACCACTTACCCTCACCCTCACCACTCACCCTTACTACTCACCACTCAACGTCACCACTCACCCTCACCCCTCACCACTCACCCCTCACCACTCACCCTCACCACTCACCCTCACCACTCACCATCACCATAAACCTAACTACTTACCCTCACCACTCACCCTCACCACTAACCCTCACCACTCATCCCCACCACTCACCCCTAACCACTCACCCTCACCACTAACCCTCACCACTCACCCTCACCACTCATCCTCACCACTCACCATCACCATAAACCCTAACCACTCACCCTCACCACTAACCCTCACCACTCACCCTCACCACTTACCCTCACCCTCACCACTCACCCTTACTACTCACCACTCAACGTCACCACTCTTCGTCACCACTCACCCTCACCCCTCACCACTCACCCCTCACCATCACCACTCACCCTCACCACTCACCATCACCACTCACCGTCACTACTCACCATCACTACTCACCCTCACCACTCACCCTCACCACTCACGCTCACCACTCACCCTCACCACTCACCCTCACCACTCACCCTCACCACCACCAATCACCCCTCACCACTAACCCTCACCACTCACCCTCACCACTAACCCTGACCCCTCACCACTGACCACTCACCCTCCCCACTCACCCTTACTATTCACCACACACCCTCACCACTCACCCTCAACATCAACACTCACCCTCACCACTCACCATCATCACAAATCCTAACCACTCACCCTCACCACTCACCCTCACCACTCACTCTCACCACACCCTCAGCACTCACCCTCCCCACTCACCCTCACCGCACACCCTCAGCACTTAACCTCACCACTCAACCTCACCACTCACCCTCACCACTCACCCTCACCATTCACCCTCAACACTCACCCTAACCCCTCTCCCTCACCACTCTCCCTCACCACTCACCGTCACCACTCACCACTCATCCTCACCACTCACCCCTCACCATCACCACTAACCCTGACCCCTCACCACTGACCACTCACCACTCACCCTCACCACTAACCCTCACCATCACCACTCACCCTTACTACTCACCACTCAACCTCACCACTCTTCGTCACCACTCACCCTCACCCCTCACCACTCACCCCTCACCATCACCACTCACCCTCACCACTCACCATCACCACTCACCATCACTACTCACCATCACCACTCACCCTCACCACTCACCCTCACCACTCACGCTCACCACTCACCCTCACCACTCACCCTCACCACTCACCCTCACCACCACCAATCACCCCTCACCACTAACCCTCACCACTCACCCTCACCACTAACCCTGACCCCTCACCACTGACCACTCACCCTCCCCACTCACCCTTCCTACTCACCACTCAACCTCACCACTAACCCTCACCCCTGACCACTCACCCTCCCCACTCAGCACTCACCCTTCCTACTCACCACTCAACCTCACCACTGACCACTCACCACTCACCCTTACCCTCACCACTCACTCTCACCACTCACCCTTACTATTCACCACACACCCTCACCACTCACCCTCAACATCAACACTCACCCTCACCACTCACCATCATCACAAATCCTAACCACTCACCCTCACCACTCACCCTCACCACACACCCTCACCACTTAACCTCACCACTCAACCTCACCACTCACCCTCACCACTCACCCTCACCATTCACCCTCAACACTCACCCTAACCCCTCTCCCTCACCACTCTCCCTCACCACTCACCGTCACCACTCACCACGCACCCTCACCACTCACCACTCACCCCTCACCATCACCACTAACCCTGACCCCTCACCACTGACCACTCACCACTCACCCTCACCACTAACCCTCACCATCACCACTCACCCTTACTACTCACCACTCAACCTCACCACTCTTCGTCATCACTCACCCTCACCACTCACCCTTCACCACTCACCCCTCACCCTCACCACTCACCCTCACCACTAACCCTCACCACTCATCCCCACTGCTCACCCCTAACCACTCACCCTCACCACTCACCCTCACCACTCACCCTCACCACTCATCCTTACCACTCACCATCACCATAAACCCTAACCACTCACCCTCACCACTAACCCTCACCACTCACCCTCACCACTTACCCTCACCCTCACCACTCACCCTTACTACTCACCACTCAACGTCACCACTCTTCGTCACCACTCACCCTCACCCCTCACCACTCACCCCTCACCATCACCACTCACCCTCACCACTCACCATCACCACTCACCGTCACTACTCACCATCACCACTCACCCTCACCACTCACCCTCACCACTCACGCTCACCACTCACCCTCACCACTCACCCTCACCACTCACCCTCACCACCACCAATCACCCCTCACCACTAACCCTCACCACTCACCCTCACCACTAACCCTGACCCCTCACCACTGACCACTCACCCTCCCCACTCACCCTTCCTACTCACCACTCAACCTCACCACTAACCCTCACCCCTGACCACTCACCCTCCCCACTCAGCACTCACCCTTCCTACTCACCACTCAACCTCACCACTGACCACTCACCACTCACCCTTACCCTCACCACTCACTCTCACCACTCACCCTTACTATTCACCACACACCCTCACCACTCACCCTCAACATCAACACTCACCCTCACCACTCACCATCATCACAAATCCTAACCACTCACCCTCACCACTCACCCTCACCACTCACTCTCACCACACCCTCAGCACTCACCCTCCCCACTCACCCTCACCACACACCCTCACCACTTAACCTCACCACTCAACCTCACCACTCACCCTCACCACTCACCCTCACCATTCACCCTCAACACTCACCCTAACCCCTCTCCCTCACCACTCTCCCTCACCACTCACCGTCACCACTCACCACTCATCCTCACCACTCACCCCTCACCATCACCACTAACACTGACCCCTCACCACTGACCACTCACCACTCACCCTCACCACTAACCCTCACCATCACCACTCACCCTTACTACTCACCACTCAACCTCACCACTCTTCGTCACCACTCACCCTCACCCCTCACCACTCACCCCTCACCATCACCACTCACCCTCACCACTCACCATCACCACTCACCATCACTACTCACCATCACCACTCACCCTCACCACTCACCCTCACCACTCACGCTCACCACTCACCCTCACCACTCACCCTCACCACTCACCCTCACCACCACCAATCACCCCTCACCACTAACCCTCACCACTCACCCTCACCACTAACCCTGACCCCTCACCACTGACCACTCACCCTCCCCACTCACCCTTCCTACTCACCACTCAACCTCACCACTAACCCTCACCCCTGACCACTCACCCTCCCCACTCAGCACTCACCCTTCCTACTCACCACTCAACCTCACCACTGACCACTCACCACTCACCCTTACCCTCACCACTCACTCTCACCACTCACCATTACTATTCACCACACACCCTCACCACTCACCCTCAACATCAACACTCACCCTCACCACTCACCATCATCACAAATCCTAACCACTCACCCTCACCACTCACCCTCACCACTCACTCTCACCACACCCTCAGCACTCACCCTCCCCACTCACCCTCACCACTTAACCTCACCACTCAACCTCACCACTCACCCTCACCACTCACCCTCACCATTCACCCTCAACACTCACCCAACCCCTCTCCATCACCACTCTCCCTCACCACTCACCGTCACCACTCACCACTCACCCTCACCACTCACCACTCACCCCTCACCATCACCACTAACCCTGACCCCTCACCACTGACCACTCACCACTCACCCTCACCACTAACCCTCACCATCACCACTCACCCTTACTACTCACCACTCAACCTCACCACTCTTCGTCATCACTCACCCTCACCACTCACCCTTCACCACTCACCCCTCACCCTCACCACTCACCCCTCACCATCACCACTCACCCTCACCACTCTCCCTCACCACTCACCACTCACTCTCACCATTCACCCTCACCATTGACCCTCACCACTAACCCTCACCACTCACCCTCACCACTCAACCTCACCACTCAACCTCACCCTCACTACTCACCATTCATCCTGACCAATCACCACTGACCAATCACCACTCTCCACTAACCCTCACCACTCAACCTCACCATTCACCCTCAAAACTAACGAATCTCTCACCACTCACCCTCACCACTCAGCACTCACCCTCACCACTCACCCTCACCACACACGCTCACCACTCACCCATCACCACTCACAACTGCCACTCACCCTCACCACTCACCCTCACCACTCACCCTCACCACTAACCCTCACCACTCACCCTTTCCACTCACCCTCACCACTAACCCTCACCATCACCACTCACCCTTACAACTCACCACTCAACCTCTCCACTCTTCGTCACCACTCACCCTCACCACTCACCCCTCACCACTCACCCCTCACCCTCACCACTCACCCTCACCACTAACCCCTCACCATCACCACTCACCCTCACCACTCTCCCTCACCACTCACTCTCACCATTCACCCTCACCATTCAGCATCACCACTCACCCTCACCACTCACCGTCACAACCACCACTCACTCTCACCACTGATCCTCACCACTCAACCTCACCACTCAACCTCACTACTCACCATTCATCCTGACCAATCACCACTGACCAATCACCACTCACCACTCTCCAATAACCCTCACCACTCAACCTCACCACTCACCCTCAAAACTAACGACTCTCTCACCACTCACCCTCACCACTCAGCACTCACCCTCACCACTCACGCTCACCACTCACCCATCAGCACTCACAACTGCCACTCACCCTCACAACAACCACTCACCCTCACCGCTCACCACTCACCCTCACCACTCACCCTCACCACTCACCCTTACCACTCACCCTCACAACTAACCCTCACCATCACCACTCACCCTTACTACTCACCACTCAACCTCACCACTCTTCGTCACCACTCACCCTCACCACTCACCCCTCACCCCTCACCCTCACCACTCACCCCTCACCATCACCACTCACCCTCACCACTCACCCCTCACCACTCACCCCTCACCCTCACCACTCACCACTAACCCTCACCACTCACCCTCACCACTAACCCTGACCCCTCACCACTGACCACTCACCCTCCCCACTCACCCTTCCTACTCACCACTCAACCTCACCACTAACCCTCACCCCTGACCACTCACCCTCCCCACTCAGCACTCACCCTTCCTACTCACCACTCAACCTCACCACTGACCACTCACCACTCACCCTTACCCTCACCACTCACTCTCACCACTCACCCTTACTATTCACCACACACCCTCACCACTCACCCTCAACATCAACACTCACCCTCACCACTCACCATCATCACAAATCCTAACCACTCACCCTCACCACTCACCCTCACCACTCACTCTCACCACACCCTCAGCACTCACCCTCCCCACTCACCCTCACCACACACCCTCACCACTTAACCTCACCACTCAACCTCACCACTCACCTTCACCACTCACCCTCACCATTCACCCTCAACACTCACCCTAACCCCTCTCCCTCACCACTCTCCCTCACCACTCACCGTCACCACTCACCACTCATCCTCACCACTCACCACTCACCCCTCACCATCACCACTAACCCTGACCCCTCACCACTGACCACTCACCACTCACCCTCACCACTAACCCTCACCATCACCACTCACCCTTACTACTCACCACTCAACCTCACCACTCTTCGTCACCACTCACCCTCACCCCTCACCACTCACCCCTCACCATCACCACTCAACCTCACCACTCACCATCACCACTCACCATCACTACTCACCATCACCACTCACCCTCACCACTCACCCTCACCACTCACGCTCACCACTCACCCTCACCACTCACCCTCACCACTCACCCTCACCACCACCAATCACCCCTCACCACTAACCCTCACCACTCACCCTCACCACTTACCCTGACCCCTCACCACTGACCACTCACCCTCCCCACTCACCCTTCCTACTCACCACTCAACCTCACCACTAACCCTCACCCCTGACCACTCACCCTCCCCACTCAGCACTCACCCTTCCTACTCACCACTCAACCTCACCACTGACCACTCACCACTCACCCTTACCCTCACCACTCACTCTCACCACTCACCATTACTATTCACCACACACCCTCACCACTCACCCTCAACATCAACACTCACCCTCACCACTCACCATCATCACAAATCCTAACCACTCACCCTCACCACTCACCCTCACCACTCACTCTCACCACACCCTCAGCACTCACCCTCCCCACTCACCCTCACCACTTAACCTCACCACTCAACCTCACCACTCACCCTCACCACTCACCCTCACCATTCACCCTCAACACTCACCCAACCCCTCTCCCTCACCACTCTCCCTCACCACTCACCGTCACTACTCACCACTCACCCTCACCACTCACCACTCACCCCTCACCATCACCACTAACCCTGACCCCTCACCACTGACCACTCACCACTCACCCTCACCACTAACCCTCACCATCACCACTCACCCTTACTACTCACCACTCAACCTCACCACTCTTCGTCATCACTCACCCTCACCACTCACCCTTCACCACTCACCCCTCACCCTCACCACTCACCCCTCACCATCACCACTCACCCTCACCACTCTCCCTCACCACTCACCACTCACTCTCACCATTCACCCTCACCATTCACCCTCACCACTAACCCTCACCACTCACCCTCACCACTCAACCTCACCACTCAACCTCACCCTCACTACTCACCATTCATCCTGACCAATCACCACTGACCAATCACCACTCTCCACTAACCCTCACCACTCAACCTCACCATTCACCCTCAAAACTAACGAATCTCTCACCACTCACCCTCACCACTCAGCACTCACCCTCACCCTCACCACACACGCTCACCACTCACCCATCACCACTCACAACTGCCACTCACCCTCACCACTCACCCTCACCACTCACCCTCACCACTAACCCTCACCACTCACCCTTACCACTCACCCTCACCACTAACCCTCACCATCACCACTCACCCTTACAACTCACCACTCAACCTCTCCACTCTTCGTCACCACTCACCCTCACCACTCACCCCTCACCACTCACCCCTCACCCTCACCACTCACCCTCACCACTAACCCCTCACCATCACCACTCACCCTCACCACTCTCCCTCACCACTCACTCTCACCATTCACCCTCACCATTCAGCCTCACCACTCACCCTCACCACTCACCGTCACAACCACCACTCACTCTCACCACTGATCCTCACCACTCAACCTCACCACTCAACCTCACTACTCACCATTCATCCTGACCAATCACCACTGACCAATCACCACTCACCACTCTCCAATAACCCTCACCACTCAACCTCACCACTCACCCTCAAAACTAACGACTCTCTCACCACTCACCCTCACCACTCAGCACTCACCCTCACCACTCACGCTCACCACTCACCCATCAGCACTCACAACTGCCACTCACCCTCACAACAACCACTCACCCTCACCGCTCACCACTCACCCTCACCACTCACCCTCACCACTCACCCTTACCACTCACCCTCACAACTAACCCTCACCATCACCACTCACCCTTACTACTCACCACTCAACCTCACCACTCTTCGTCACCACTCACCCTCACCACTCACCCCTCACCACTCACCCCTCACCCTCACCACTCACCCCTCACCATCACCACTCACCCTCACCACTCACCCCTCACCACTCACCCCTCACCCTCACCACTCACCCTCACCACTCACCCTCACCACTCACCACTCACCGTCACAACCACCACTCACCCTCACCACTCACCACTCAACCTCACCCTCACTACTCACCATTCATCCTGACCAATCACCACTGACCAATCACCACTCACCACTCTCCACTAACCTTCACCACTCAACCTCACCACTCACCCTCAAAACTAACAACTCTCTCACCACTCACCGTCACCACTCAGCACTCACCCTCACCACTCACCCTTACCACTCACCACTCACTCTCACCATTCACTCTCACCACTCACCCTCACCACTCACCGTCACAACCACCACTCACCCTCACCTCTCACCCTCACCATTCAACCTCACCCTCACTACTCACCATTCATCCTGACCAATCACCACTGACCAATTACCACTCACCACTCTCCACTAACCCTCACCACTAAACCTCACTACTCACCCTCAAAACTAACGACTCTCTCACCACTCACCCTCACCACTAAGCACTCACCCTCACCCCTCACCACTCACCCTCACCACTCACCATCACCACTCACCCTCACCACTAACCCTGACCCCTCACCACTGACCACTCACCACTCACCCTCACCACTAACCCTCACCATCACCACTCACCCTTACTACTCACCACTCAACCTCACCACTCTTCGTCATCACTCACCCTCACCACTCACCCCTCACCACTCACCCCTCACCCTCACCACTCACCCCTCACCATCACCACTCACCCTCACCACTCTCCCTCACCACTCACTCTCACCATTCACCCTCACCATTCACCCTCACCACTAACCCTCACCACTCACCCTCACCACTCAACCTCACCACTCAACCTCACCCTCACTACTCACCATTCATCCTGACCAATCACCACTGACCAATCACCACTCTCCACTAACCCTCACCACTCAACCTCACCATTCACCCTCAAAACTAACGAATCTCTCACCACTCACCCTCACCACTCAGCACTCACCCTCACCACTCACCCTCACCACACACGCTCACCACTCACCCATCACCACTCACAACTGCCACTCACCCTCACCACTCACCCTCACCACTCACCCTCACCACTAACCCTCACCACTCACCCTTACCACTCACCCTCACCACTAACCCTCACCATCACCACTCACCCTTACAACTCACCACTCAACCTCTCCACTCTTCGTCACCACTCACCCTCACCACTCACCCCTCACCACTCACCCCTCACCCTCACCACTCACCCTCACCACTAACCCCTCACCATCACCACTCACCCTCACCACTCTCCCTCACCACTCACTCTCACCATTCACCCTCACCATTCAGCATCACCACTCACCCTCACCACTCACCGTCACAACCACCACTCACTCTCACCACTGATCCTCACCACTCAACCTCACCACTCAACCTCACTACTCACCATTCATCCTGACCAATCACCACTGACCAATCACCACTCACCACTCTCCAATAACCCTCACCACTCAACCTCACCACTCACCCTCAAAACTAACGACTCTCTCACCACTCACCCTCACCACTCACCCTCACCACTCACCCTCACCACTCACGCTCACCACTCACCCATCAGCACTCACAACTGCCACTCACCCTTACAACAACCACTCACCCTCACCGCTCACCACTCACCCTCACCACTCACCCTCACCACTCACCCTTACCACTCACCCTCACAACTAACCCTCACCATCACCACTCACCCTTACTACTCACCACTCAACCTCACCACTCTTCGTCACCACTCACCCTCACCACTCACCCCTCACCCCTCACCCTCACCACTCACCCCTCACCATCACCACTCACCCTCACCACTCACCCCTCACCACTCACCCCTCACCCTCACCACTCACCACTAACCCTCACCACTCACCCTCACCACTAACCCTGACCCCTCACCACTGACCACTCACCCTCCCCACTCACCCTTCCTACTCACCACTCAACCTCACCACTAACCCTCACCCCTGACCACTCACCCTCCCCACTCAGCACTCACCCTTCCTACTCACCACTCAACCTCACCACTGACCATTCACCACTCACCCTTACCCTCACCACTCACTCTCACCACTCACCCTTACTATTCACCACACACCCTCACCACTCACCCTCAACATCAACACTCACCCTCACCACTCACCATCATCACAAATCCTAACCACTCACCCTCACCACTCACCCTCACCACTCACTCTCACCACACCCTCAGCACTCACCCTCCCCACTCACCCTCACCACTCACCCTCACCACTAACCCTGACCCCTCACCCTCACCACTCACCCTCACCACTCACCCTCACCACCACCAATCACCCCTCACCACTAACCCTCACCACTCACCCTCACCACTAACCCTGACCCCTCACCACTGACCACTCACCCTCCCCACTCACCCTTCCTACTCACCACTCAACCTCACCACTAACCCTCACCCCTGACCACTCACCCTCCCCACTCAGCACTCACCCTTCCTACTCACCACTCAACCTCACCACTGACCACTCACCACTCACCCTTACCCTCACCACTCACTCTCACCACTCACCCTTACTATTCACCACACACCCTCACCACTCACCCTCAACATCAACACTCACCCTCACCACTCACCATCATAACAAATCCTAACCACTCACCCTCACCACTCACCCTCACCACTCACTCTCACCACACCCTCAGCACTCACCCTCCCCACTCACCCTCACCACTTAACCTCACCACTCAACCTCACCACTCACCCTCACCACTCACCCTCACCATTCACCCTCAACACTCACCCAACCCCTCTCCCTCACCACTCTCCCTCACCACTCACCGTCACTACTCACCACTCACCCTCACCACTCACCACTCACCCCTCACCATCACCACTATCCCTGACCCCTCACCACTGACCACTCACCACTCACCCTCACCACTAACCCTCACCATCACCACTCATGCTTACTACTCACCACTCAACCTCACCACTCTTCGTCATCACTCACCCTCACCACTCACCCGTCACCACTCACCCCTCACCCTCACCACTCACCCCTCACCCTCACCACTCACCCTCACCACTCTCCCTCACCACTCACCACTCACTCTCACCATTCACCCTCACCATTCACCCTCACCACTAACCCTCACCACTCACCCTCACCACTCAACCTCACCACTCAACCTCACCCTCACTACTCACCATTCATCCTGACCAATCACCACTGACCAATCACCACTCTCCACTAACCCTCACCACTCAACCTCACCATTCACCCTCAAAACTAACGAATCTCTCACCACTCACCCTCACCACTCAGCACTCACCCTCACCACTCACCCTCACCACACACGCTCACCACTCACCCATCACCACTCACAACTGCCACTCACCCTCACCACTCACCCTCACCACTCACCCTCACCACTAACCCTCACCACTCACCCTTACCACTCACCCTCACCACTAACCCTCACCATCACCACTCACCCTTACAACTCACCACTCAACCTCTCCACTCTTCGTCACCACTCACCCTCACCACTCACCCCTCACCACTCACCCCTCACCCTCACCACTCACCCTCACCACTAACCCCTCACCATCACCACTCACCCTCACCACTCTCCCTCACCACTCACTCTCACCATTCACCCTCACCATTCAGCCTCACCACTCACCCTCACCACTCACCGTCACAACCACCACTCACTCTCACCACTGATCCTCACCACTCAACCTCACCACTCAACCTCACTACTCACCATTCATCCTGACCAATCACCACTGACCAATCACCACTCACCACTCTCCAATAACCCTCACCACTCAACCTCACCACTCACCCTCAAAACTAACGACTCTCTCACCACTCACCCTCACCACTCAGCACTCACCCTCACCACTCACGCTCACCACTCACCCATCAGCACTCACAACTGCCACTCACCCTCACAACAACCACTCACCCTCACCGCTCACCACTCACCCTCACCACTCACCCTCACCACTCACCCTTACCACTCACCCTCACAACTAACCCTCACCATCACCACTCACCCTTACTACTCACCACTCAACCTCACCACTCTTCGTCACCACTCACCCTCACCACTCACCCCTCACCACTCACCCCTCACCCTCACCACTCACCCCTCACCATCACCACTCACCCTCACCACTCACCCCTCACCACTCACCCCTCACCCTCACCACTCACCACTCACCACTCACCCTCACCACTCACCACTCACCGTCACAACCACCACTCACCCTCACCACTCACCACTCAACCTCACCCTCACTACTCACCATTCATCCTGACCAATCACCACTGACCAATCACCACTCACCACTCTCCACTAACCTTCACCACTCAACCTCACCACTCACCCTCAAAACTAACAACTCTCTCACCACTCACCGTCACCACTCAGCACTCACCCTCACCACTCTCCACTCACTCTCACCATTCACCCTCACCATTCAGCCTCACCACTCGCCCTCACCACTCACCCTCACCACTCACCGTCACAACCACCACTCACCCTCACCTCTCACCCTCACCATTCAACCTCACCCTCACTACTCACCATTCATCCTGACCAATCACCACTGACCAATTACCACTCACCACTCTCCACTAACCCTCACCACTAAACCTCACTACTCACCCTCAAAACTAACGACTCTCTCACCACTCACCCTCACCACTAAGCACTCACCCTCACCCCTCACCACTCACCCTCACCACTCACCATCACCACTCACCCTCACCACTAACCCTGACCCCTCACCACTGACCACTCACCACTCACCCTCACCACTAACCCTCACCATCACCACTCACCCTTACTACTCACCACTCAACCTCACCACTCTTCGTCATCACTCACCCTCACCACTCACCCCTCACCATTCACCCCTCACCCTCACCACTCACCCCTCACCATCACCACTCACCCTCACCACTCTCCCTCACCACTCACTCTCACCATTCACCCTCACAACTCACCCTCACCACTCACCCTCACCACTCAACCTCACCACTCAACCTCACCCTCACTACTCACCATTCATCCTGACCAATCACCACTGACCAATCACCACTCACCACTCTCCACTAACCCTCACCACTCAACCTCACCACTCACCCTCAAAACTAACAAATCTCTCACCACTCACCCTCACCACTCAGCACTCACCCTCACCACTCACCCTCACCACTCACGCTCACCACTCACCACTCACCCATCACCACTCACAACTGCCACTCACCCTCACAACAACCACTCACCCTCACCGCTCACCACTCACCCTTACTACTCACCACTCAACCTCACCACTCTTCGTCACCACTCACCCTTACCACTCACCCCTCACCCTCACCCTCACCACTCACCACTCACCCCTCACCATCACTACTCACCCTCACCACTCACCCCTCACCACTCACCCCTCACCCTCACCACTCACCACTCACCCTCACCACTCACCCTCACCACTCACCACTCACCGTCACAACCACCACTCACCCTCACCACTCACCCTCACCACTCAACCTCACCCTCACTACTCACCATTCATCCTGACCAATCACCACTGACCAATCACTACTCACCACTCTCCACTAACCTTCACCACTCAACCTCACCACTCACCCTCAAAACTAACAACTCTCTCACCACTCACCCTCACCACTCACCCTCACCACTCACCACTCACTCTCACCATTCACCCTCACCATTCAGCCTCACCACTCGCCCTCACCACTCACCCTCACCACTCACCGTCACAACCACCACTCACCCTCACCACTCACCCTCACCACTCAACCTCACCCTCACTACTCACCATTCATCCTGACCAATCACCACTGACCAATTACCACTCACCACTCTCCACTAACCCTCACCACTCAACCTCACTACTCACCCTCAAAACTAACGACTCTCTCACCACTCACCCTCACCACTCAGCACTCACCCCTCACCACTCACCCTCACCACTCACCATCACCACTCACCCTCACCACTAACCCTGACCCCTCACCACTGACCACTCACCACTCACCCTCACCACTAACCCTCACCATCAACACTCACCCTTACTACTCACCACTCAACCTCACCACTCTTCGTCATCACTCACCCTCACCACTCACCCCTCACCACTCACCCCTCACCCTCACCACTCACCCCTCACCATCACCACTCACCCTCACCACTCTCCCTCACCACTCACTCTCACTATTCACCCTCACAACTCACCCTCACCACTCACCCTCACCACTCAACCTCACCCTCACTACTCACCATTCATCCTGACCAATCACCACTGACCAATCACCACTCACCACACAGCACTCACCCTCACCACTCACCCTCACCACTCACGCTCACCACTCACCACTCACCCATCACCACTCACAACTGCCACTCACCCTCACAACAACCACTCACCCTCACCGCTCACCACTCACCTTCACCACTCACCCTCACCACTCACCCTCTCCACTCTTCGTCACCACTCACCCTCACCACTCACCCCTCACCACTCACCCTCACCACTCACCCCTCACCATCACCACTCACCCTCACCACTCTCCCTCACCACTCACCACTCACTCTCACCATTCACCCTCACCATTCAGCCTCACCACTCACCCTCACCACTCACCGTCACAACCACCACTCACCCTCACCACTCATCCTCACCACTTAACCTCACCACTCACCCTCACCATTCAGCCTCACCACTCACCCTCACCACTCACCGTCACAACCACCACTCACCCTCACCACTCATCCTCACCACTCAACCTCACCACTCAACCTCACCCTCACTACTCACCATTCATCCTGACCAATCACCACTGACCAATCACCACTCACCACTCTCCACTAACCCTCACCACTCAACCTCACCACTCACCCTCAAAACTAACGACTCTCTCACCACTCACCCTCACCACTCACCCTCACCACTCACCCTCACCACTCACGCTCACCACTCACCCATCAGCACTCACAACTGCCACTCACCCTCACAACAAACACTCACCCTCACCGCTCACCACTCACCCTCACCACTCACCCTCACCACTCACCCTGACCACTCACCCTCACCACTAACCCTCACCACTCACCCTTACCACTCACCCTCACCACTAACCCTCACCATCACCACTCACCCTCACCACTCACCCCTCACCATCACCACTCTCTCTCACCACTCACTCTCACCATTCACCCTCACCATTCAGCCTCACCACTCACCCTCACCACTCACCCTCACCACTCACCACTCACCGTCACAACCACCACTCACCCTCACCACTCACCCTCACCACTAAACCTCACCACTCAACCTCCCCTCACTACTCACCATTCATCCTGACCAATCACCACTGACCAATAACCACTCACCACTCTCCACTAACCCTCACCACTCACCCTCACTACTCACCCTCAAAACTAACGACTCTCTCACCACTCACCCTCACCACTCACCCTCACCACTCACGCTCACCACTCACCACTCACCCATCACCACTCACAACTGACACTCACCCTCACCACAACCACTCACCCTCACCGCTCACCACTCACCCTCACCACTCACCCTCACCACTCACCCTGACCAGTCACCCTCACCACTAACCCTCACCACTCACCCTCACCACTAACCCTCACCATCACCACTCACCCTTACTACTCAACACTCAACCTCACCATTCACCCTCAACACTCACCCTAACCCCTCTCCCTCACCACTCTCCCTCACCACTCACCGTCACCACTCACCCTCACCACTCACCCTCACCACTAACCCTGACCCCTCACCACTGACCACTCACCCTCACCACTCACCCTCACCACTCACCCTTCACCATCACCACTCACCCTCACCACTCAACCTCACCACTCAACCTCACCCTCACTACTCACCATTCATCCTGACCAATCACCACTGACCAATCACCACTCACCACTCTCCACTAACCCTCACCACTCAACCTCACCACTCACCCTCAAAACTAACGACTCTCTCACCACTCACCCTCACCACTCAGCACTCACCCTCACCACTCACCCTCACCACTCACGCTCACCACTCACTACTCACCCATCACCACGCACAACTGCCACTCACCCTCACAACAACCACTCACCCTCACCGCTCACCACTCACCCTCACCACTCACCCTCACCCCTCACCTCTCTCCCTCACCACTCACCCTCACCATTCACCCTCACCATTCAGCCTCACCACTCAACCTCACCACTCACCCTCAAAACTAACGACTCTCTCACCACTTACCCTCACCACTCACCCTGACCACTCACCCTCACCACTCACCACTCACCGTCACAACCACCACTCACCCTCACCACTCACCCTCACCACTCAACCTCACCACTCAACCTCACCCTCACTACTCACCATTCATCCTGACCAATCACAACTGACCAATCACCACTCACCACTCTCCACTAACCCTCACCACTCAACCTCACCACTCACCCTCAAAACTAACGACTCTCTCACCACTCACCCTCACCACTCACCCTCACCACTCACCCTCACCACTCACGCTCACCACTCACCACTCACCCATCACCACTCACAACTGCCACTCACCCTCACAACAACCACTCACCCTCACCGCTCACCACTCACAACTCACCCTCACGACTCACCCTCACCACTCCCCACTCTCCCTCACCACTCACTCTCACCACTCAACATCACCACTCAACCTTACCACTCACCCTCACCACTCACCCTCATCACTAACCAATCTCTCACCCCTCACCACTCACCCTCACCACTCACAACAACCACTCACGCTCACCGCTCACCGCTCACCCTCACAACTCACCACTCACCCTCACCACTCACTAATCACCACTCACAATCGCCACTCACAACCGCCAAAAAAATTTACATGTCAATGAGTACGAAGAGACGCGTAGTAAAGTACGCAGGCTTAGAGGGAGAAAGAACACACTAAATTAAATAACCTAGCAAAGTATCGAAATGTTATGTAAAACGACACAGAGAGTCGGTCAACACACAATAAACGCATAGCCTGGTCGATTACGTATTTCAAAGATTGCTAAGTTAGAATTTAAGTGTGAAAATTCCAAAGAAAGACAAAACATAAAAACAAGAGGAACGGAGACACACAGACAGAGAAAAAACTAAGAACGACAAAAAACGAGTGTAGACAGAAAAAATTGCACTAAATATACAGGCAGAGAGAGAGAGAACAAAAACCCAGAGAGAGAGAAAAAGGTAAACTTGGAACTTCCCCGTAGAAGTGGTTCAATCTTAATTTTGGAGCTTTCGTGACTGCAGGAATTATTCTTTGGTTCTTTCGGTAAAGTCACGTATAAAGATAAAATAAGAAATTAAATAATAGCATACGACGTTTCGATCGCAACACAAGCAATCATCATCAGGTATAATGAAATAGCGACATAAAATCTAACCAGAAAACTATAGACAATCGAAACGTCGTATGCTATTATTTAATTTATTATCTTATCTTTATACGTGACTTTACCGAAAGAACCAAAGAACACCACATTATCTCCATACCATCACACCAAACTATCACTACACCTCACATCACCACACTATCTCTCCACGTCACCTTTCCCATCACACCACACTACCACCAACTCAAAACACCATCATAGAGCCTCATCATGCCTCTACATCATCACAAGACACCGTCTCTTCAGAACATTCCACCACTTCCCCTCTCCATATCACAACACGACCCCCCCAACACCATCACCCCATCTCTCCACCATCACGTCATGCCATATCAAACATGGGAAGGCACTTGAAGTGGCCATTTATTACCAATGAAGACACAATGACATCAGGCAATAACATGAATTTTGTCTGTGAGATGATTGCAAGTTGCCATTCCAGTTGCCCACTGTGGGTGCAGCAGTGAAATCTGTCCAGATTATGGGCATCCAGATCTTTACGATGGAATATTGTGGAAACTATTGCCCGTGATGATTGTTGCCAAACAATTCCCATGAAATCGTCACAGCCAATCACAGCCTTAAGTACATGAATGGGGTTTGTGAGGGTATACGAGCATGTAACATGTATTTTTATTCTGTAGGGTTTGGGTTATTTAGGGGTTAGGGCACTTACAATGTGATAAAAGTATTGATGGATAAGAAGTTGTGTTAACATCAGGTGATTGTGTATATTCATGTATGTGCTAAGCAAGTTTGCATGAGTAAATGTAGATTTCGATTTAAAGCTTTCGTGACTTTCGTGACTGCAGGGTTCTTTTCGGTAAAGTCACGTAGAAGGGAAATAATAAAAATAAAACATAAAATAATTCTCACGACGTTTCGGCCACAACGCAAGCAGCCGTCCTCAGGTGAAGAACAGGTCTGTCGGAAAGACAGCTTCTTTCTGACAGACCTGTTCTTCACCTGACGGCTGTTCTTCACCTGAGGACGGCTGCTTGCGTTGTGGCCGAAACGTCGTGAGAATGATTTTATTATGTTTTATTTTTATTATTTTTTTATTTCCCTTCTACGTGACTTTACCGAAAGAACCAAGAAGAGTAAATGTAGATGTTTGCATCCGTACATAGATTTGTGAGTATGCATTTGTGTTTGGGTTTATGAGCACGTCCATGTTTACATGCCTGTGGGTATGAATTTTTGCTTGCATGTGCATGTCTGAATGTGTATTTGCTTATCTTTGCTCGAACAGAGGAGCATTGGGGAGTTGAAGCACTTAAGCGGGGTGAAGCGTCTCCAGGAGAAACACCTTGTGAAGGAGAAATGCACCATGGAAAAGGAGCGCCTCATTGAGGTGCAGCGCCTTGCCAGGGTGAAGTACCACACAGAGGAGAAGTGCCTCAGAGACAATCTACTCAAGAACTACCTCATTGAAAAGCACCTCATTGAAGTGAAGTGCTTCAGGGATGAGAAGCGTCTTTGCAAGGCGAAGTGTATCGAGGAGAAGCATCAGGAGGAGAAGCGTCTTGCCAGGGTGAAGTACCTTGGAGAGGTGAAGCGTCTCCAGGAGGAGAAGTGTCTCAAGGAGGTGGAGTGCATCATTGAAGAGAAGCGCCTCGTTGAAGTGAAGCACCTCGCCAGGGTGAAACACCTCACACAGCAGAAGTGCCTCAGAGACAATCTCCTCAATAATGTGAAATGCCTCATGGAAAAGCGCCTCATTGAGGAGACCAGCTTCATGGAGGAGAAACGCCTTCGTGAGGTGAAGCGTCTCAAGGAGAAGCGTCTGGAGGAGAAGCGTTTCACCAGGGTAAATTACCTCACTGAGGTGAAGCGCTTTGCCAACATGAAGTGGGTCAAGGAGGAGAAGCGCCTCATGGAGAAGACGTGCCTTGTTGAGGTGAAACTTCAAGAGGAGGAGCCCTTCATGGAGGAAAAGCACATTGTAGAGGAAAAGCATCTTGTGGAGGAGCAGTGCCTCGCCAAGATGAAGCAACAGTGGATCCGGACAGCTACCACCAACAGCAGCACCGCCAGCAGCCCCACCACCACCGCCGCCACCGTCGCCTCTGCCACTCTTGTGCAGGGCCCGATTGCTCCGAGCTTTGGAGAAGAGGACTTCCAAGAAGAGAATGCAAACTCTGGGGCCGCTGAGCCATGGTAAACCACTCTGCATGTGTCCTATGTGTGTTTATTTCTGTATTATTATGCTTCATAATCAACGTTTTTGGGTTTAGATCGCGTTATTTATAAATGTGTCGTAACCCTCCACCACCCGACACGGCCAATCAGTAAAAAAGTGTCGCGAAAGCCTACGTGTTAAACATTATTATGCTTGTTTTACTCAGGACGAGCCTTACGAAGTCTCAAGACTTTTTTTCAGGAGGGTCCTGTCAAGTTTGCTCGCAGTAGGGAATGAAGTTGCTACTGTTTTTGATCCAAATTAGGCAATTTGCATTGCTTGTGTGGATCAGTTACAGGGAGAAAGCTGCAGCACCCTTCCAGAATAGGGGGCAACACACTCCAGAGAGAGAATATGGCCAAACATGGAAATCAAACCCAGGTCTCTCTTGCTGTGAGGCACAGATGCCCCAGCCCTGCCACATTTACAAATACATAGACACAGCAAGCCAAACGCGTACATTCGGCTATACTATGGACAGATATATTTTCCATAATTAGTGTCTGGGTTAGACCACATAATGATGCGGCCATATCTTCACCATGTAACCCTCCATCCATCGTGATATTTTGGCAGTCTAAGGCCTGTCTCCAGGCCAGCTTCCAAGTTGCCTTGTAATGTACAGAGACAGCTACCACTGGGAGGGGTGTCCAATTTCAAATGTATTGGGACGAGAGATGCAAGATGTGAGTGGCTCATCACGTGCAATGCACTCTGAGATGCCTTCGACGTTAAGGGAGGCGGCTCTTTCGACCACAAATCACTGTCAGATATCTTTCCGAAATCGTGGATGGGTTGATGCGGCCAAAAGGTAGCGCACTCAACGTTCACCACTTACAGTTCAGATCTTGCTTCTCGCCCTTGCTATTACTGCCACCGCATTAACCACAAAGATACACATCCATTCCATCACAGCGGACTTTCAAAAACTCCACCGATATCATTTTAAATGTGTAGGCCATTATGTTCAAGGGAATAATTAGAATATTCATATAAACAATCATTTCACGACAAATTATTCAGCTAAATTTACACAGCAACGCCACCCAGTACTTTGAAACTACAGCAGTCTGTGTGAGACAGCTGCACCTACCTCAAGGATAGCCTTGAGCTATGAGAATGACAGCGCCAATACCAAGCACTCACTGGCCATGTCGTTATTGCTGTTTATATTAAGCTCAGATTAATCCGCCACACATTCCACACACGGACGATGGAGAGATGGCGATGTCTGCCATAGCAGGAAGTTGGAACGGTGCCGTGTTTTGTCTCTTCACAGATTTGAACCAGCGCAGCCCTCCTCCTCACTCATCCAGGCCTTTGAAGCAAAGACAGAGGTTATGGTGGAGACAAAGGAGGAGGTGAAGGAGGTGGTGAAGGAAGAGATGATGGAGGATGAGGTAGAGGCAGAGAAATCGGAGGAAGAGAAGACAAAGGAGGACGAGATTGTGATGGAGACAATGGAGAACACGGAGGGAGAGGATAAAGACAATATGGAGGTGGAGGACCAGGACAAAACAAAAGATGAACAGATGGTCGTGGTGGGGGAGATGGAGGAGATGGACAAAGGGGAAACAATGGTGGTGGAGGAGGAAGAGAAGATGGTGGTGGAGATGGTGCTGCAGGAAGGTGAGGAGATTATGAAGGAAGAGATGGTGGTCGGGAAGGGGGAGAAGATGGAAATGAACACAAATGTGGAGCAGGAAGAGAAGGTAGAGGAGAAGATGGTGGTGGAGGATGAAGAGAAGGAGATGGAGGATGAGACAGAGGAGAAGATGGAGGAGGTGCAGGAGGTGGTGATGCACGAAAAGAAGAGGAAGCGAGGAGGCTTCGTTCACATGGCGAGAGCAATCACCTCACTCCTCCGCCGCGTGCTGCTTTGTGGCGGCAGGTTCACCGCCCAGTAGGGGTGGTCGTGGATTGGTGCCAACCATGACCGCTATCACCACACTACCCACCCACCCCATGATACACGCCACACACACACCACACACACACCACACGGTTCCCCAGATAGACGGTGCCACTGGGACCACAGCTGGGGAATGAAGCTGAGCAGCAGATGCCAGGACTACAGGAGAGAATGACTGCTACCAGGACACCTCACACACACACACACACGGGACTATCCCAATAGCATAGCCAACCCCACACTGGGCCCCTTCCATGCTGGTTTTCATCCAGGCAGTCCTCATGGGATGACCTTGCCATGGTTTCCAGGACATGGAAGGGGCAGCTGACCCAGGGTGAGAGAGCGGGAGGGGTCAGGTGCAGACAATGAACAAAACCTGCACGTACCAAGTTTCAAGGCCACCCTGTTAATAATGAATATAAATACTATTGTTGTTACCATAAACTTTGTGAAATCAACCTTTGAGGACACAGCATAACGTTGCATTGCTTGTGCTTCCTGGGTTGGTTAAATGTGCCTTGGCTTGTGCGTGCGGTGTCCCAGCTGTGTGTGCGGCGGTACAAGGACACAATGAGACGTTTTGGGAAATGGTCCTTCTTCAGAGCACATACAAGCGGTGGTGGGAAAACATTCAGGCGATTTGCCTTCTTAACGACAAATCCGCCCCTCCTCTCCCCCATGAATCCACTGTTCCACTGTGCCACTGCTCCACTGCCCCATTGCTCCACTGTCCCATTGCCCCACGGCCCCTGTGCTCCACTGCCCCACTGCTCCACCATCTGGCACAGCAGTTGAAACGAATTATTGAGTATCTTAAATCCTCCTGCCTCTGTCCACCAAGCAATGAAATCGGGTGCGCCACAATCGTGCGGCAAGATGTGTGGTGGATTAAAGATAAAACAATTGCAGGACTGTGCCACTGCTCCACAATCCAATTTGCTTTGGCAAAATATTCAAAGAATGCTGCTGCTCACTAAACAGGTTGCTGCTAATGTATATAACGTGGGGGGGGGGGCATGTTTAGACGCGGCCCAGTGACCTCGTGGTCATAGCACTAAACTGGCACCACGGAGTACCTCAGTTTGAATCCAGGCAGCCGCCTGTGATCAAAGCAGATTCTCAAGTCTAGCGGTTAATGGTCTCAGCCTGGTCGTCATGGACTGCACAAAATAAACCATCACCTGGTTGTAATGTGGTTCTCCATGTAATTGATCAATTCCAGCTGTAAGACGTAACAACATTATTATAGATCATTGTCTCTGACATACACTCATCTCAGAAGCATGTTTGTACACGTACAAAAAAAACCCGTATATAGCCCTCACGAGACTTTTAGGGAAAGTGTTGTTAGCAAGCACGCTACGAAGCGGGTGGCCAGCACAACGTTCGACCACCTTTCAATCCCTAGTGGCGATGTTTACACAGCACGCCATGTACTCCTTTAAAGTTGAGTCGACCTAGGGGAGGCCCAAGACCAAATCAAATAATCGTCACTGCGATTAGCCATAGGTGGGATCCAAAATCGGGTCAACGGGTTCGTAGCCCAGAGCAGTAATCGCTATGCCACCACTCCCCACATACACACACCTACAAAAACAAAGATCCCCTTTATAGCTTTAACAAACTGTTGAGGCAAGTGCCTTTAGTGAGCAACACCTATGAAGGCTGAGACGGCGCACGAAGGGGTGGGTGGACAGCACCACGCCCCAACGCCGTTGTCACCGGAGTGCTGATTGTGACACACCACACTGAGGAGAGGCCTAAGCCCAGTTCATATCAATCACCACCGAAATTAAACGTTAGCCGTGGACAGCAATCAAACTTGGGCTCCCAGGTTTGTAGCTCAGCGCCCTAACCACTGCACTACCGCTCTTCACGCAGACAACCGGGTTGGTGGGTCCAACCTGACTCGGAGTAAAAAAAAGTACCTGAAGCTCACTAAAGGCACTTGCTTAAAGACATAGAAAATCTGGCATGGTGCTGGCCACAGCCCTGATGCACCGTGCCGGCCTTCATGGTGCTCGCTAACAGCACTTGCCAACACAGGACTGCTGCTTGCATGCTCACCATGCCTGGGTACAGGGGGTGACATGCTTCCTCACGCGGCTCCTCCGCCCGGCCCAGCCAGCGCCCTGTGGGGCCGAGACTCGCAGCGCCGGCGTCACGCGATGCTCCGCCACCACCACCACCACCAGCTGTGCCAATGTGCGATTTGCGATGGAGTGGCAGAGGACCTAGGGCTTTGTTACAAACACACGGGTTAATGTTCAGTAGCTGGTGAAATAAGTCAACTTTGCCATCATCATCTTCATCAACCATCATCTGCTGAATAAAGGTCTCCGACTCATCACCATCTCTCATTGGTCCTGTGATGCAACACAGGACCATTGAGCTCCTGTACAGCGGTTAGCATGCCACCTTGTGAACCCAGCAAATCGACGTTGGATTCTTGGCCAAGGTCAACATCAGAGATGAGCGATGTCTAAACTGGTCCCGAGGCAGCAGCTTCCCTCCCCATCCCACACGGAGTGACATGGCAACATTCAGTCAACTAACCTCCTCGACCTGCACGGCGTGGGGAGGTCCACGTCAAAGCATGGATTTACTAGGAGGTCTGCAATGTGTACGCGAGCATTGGGGGGGTCCTGCGCTTCAATGTCATAGAGGAGTCAGATGTAAAACTTCCGGTTGAGTTTGAAGGCGTCGGGGGGCCCACACTGTGATTTGCACCAGGCCTAACACCCTGTATGGACAGCCTTGTGTTTTATTTTTTAGTCTGCCACATGCCTTTGCCACACATAATATAGATAATAAAAATAAGACGCATCACAGAACTGTGTAGGGCCTGAGGTTTGAGCCCATGTAGCTCTCTGAAGTGCTTTCGGGTTGAACCGCGTGTTGTTCGGAAATACTTCAGTGTTGACGACGGGAGGATGAGCAGCAACTGTGAGACAGACCCGGATGAGTGTGGGTAGAGAGGTAAGTGTGACAGTAAGACAGACCAAGGTGAGCGTGGGAAGAAGTGAGTGTGACAGTGAGACAGATCCAGATGAGTGTGGGTAGAGACACGAGTGTAAGTAGAGGTGAGTGTGACAAGGAAACAGACCCAGGTGAGTGAGTGTAGGTAGAGAGGTGAGTGTGACAGTGAGACAGACCCAGGTGAGTGAGTGTGGGTAGAGAGGTGAGTGTGACAGTGAGACAGACCCAGGGTGAGTGAGCGTGGTAGAGAGGTTTGACAGAGACAGATCCAGATGAGTATGGGTAGAGACACGAGTGTAATTGTAATGTGAGGATATATCCGGGTTGCTGATGGATCACACCTCGTTACGATGATTGGCTCTACCGGTCCTGGCCCATAGCCAATGGGGGGAAGTCTAGGGGCGTGGCCCTGACGTAATGTGAAGGTGACATCTGTAAGTAGAGGATTGGTTCTGCTGGCTTTAGCCACAGCCAATGGGGGGACGAGTCAGGGGCGTGGTCCTGGGAGCGTACGATGGAGTCTAGAAGATTCCATAGAGGTTAACCAGGATTGGTGGAAAGGTACCACGTGACCCGGGTATTAAAAGGGGTGGAGACGGACAACACGTGGTCAGAACTGGAACGGAGGGTGAGGCCACGCTGGAGCGGGGTCCAGGCTGCCACGTGGCCGCGCGCGTCTCTCTCTCTCCCTCTCACGCTGCCTGTCAGCAGCGTGAAGGAGTAAGATAGGAGTGTTGTGAACGAAAGACAAATAAAGGCTGGATTCCAGAAGTCGCTTCCACGACCTTTATTACATAAGTAAAGGTGAGTGTGATAAGGAGACAGACCCAGGTGAGTACGTTTGAGTAGAGAGGTGAGTGTGACAAGGAGACAGGCCCATCACAACAGCAACATTCATCAGTCACCTCCAACCACCACCATTGCGTCATCATCTCAATCACTATGTTACAGTCATCACCATCATCACACTGGAGCACTATTAGACATCACCACCATCATGCTCATCATCATATTAAAAAAAGATCCCCCGTATATACTTAACTAACAGACTGTTGAGGCAAGTGCTGTTAGTGATCACCTATTAATGCCGGCACAGTACACGACGTTGGGTGGCCAGCAACACGCCTGGCCGCATTTTTCTCCCCAGTGGAAATGTTTACACACCACACCACGTACTCATTGGAGGCTGAGTCGACGTCGGGGAGGCCCAGGAACAGTTCAGATAATCGTCACTGTCGTTGGCCATGAGCAGAAATCGAATTCGGATCGATACATATGTTGCACAGCGAGTTAACCTCTACACTACCGCTAGCACAACCATCAGCCACCACCATCAATAGTAACCATCAGTCACCACGAAGTCACTATCACCACCAGTCATCTTCACTACCAATCACCCCCACCAGTCACCAACAATAAAAGTAACCAGCACCACCAGTCATCACCATCACCTGGGACCCCTGGGAGAGACTCAAGCTTGGGACCAGGATGAGGAGCTGGGAGAGACAAAGCGAGGGAGCCAGGCTGCCCAATGTGGGGGGTGTTCAACATGGGGCTCACGGCCCGGCTGCTCGTGTCACTGCTGCTCAACAATGGCTTCAGCGTGGAGCCGATGTTGGGCCGCACGTGCAGTGAGGCCGAGCAGCTGGCGGCCAAGATGCGCATCCAGTTATCCAGCAGCAGCTGTGTAATGGGTTCCGGAGACAGTAGAGGTAACTTCTTTATTGTAATACAACACTCCAACAGTCCTGATACTCTGTTACAGCCTAGGTAGACAGCCTAGGTAGACAGCCTTGGTACACAGCCTAGGTAGACAGCCTAGGTAGACAGCCTAGGTAGACAGCCTAGCGACACAGCCTAGCGACACAGCCTAGCGACACAGCCTAGCGACACAGCCTAGCGACACAGCCTAGCGACACAGCCTAGCGACACAGCCTAGCGACACAGCCTAGCGACACAGCCTAGCGACACAGCCTAGCGACACAGCCTAGCGACACAGCCTACTCTTAGCGTACCTGACTATAGCTACGCTCTGGGGTCCTCCGGATACAATTACCCTAGGGGAGGCTACCTGACCCGACCCAGCCAAGGTGCGGGTCTAGACTCTGGCTTCCTCGGAACTCGCCCTTACAAGGACGTAGAGCTGGGAGTCCCAGAGTCCCACCACTGGCCCGCACAGCGTCCCGGCCCTTACAAGGACATGCGGGACGAGGGGGTCCAGGGTCCTAAGCTGGCTGGTTTCGGGTCTTGAGCTGCGACTGGCCCCGATCGGCCAGAGAGCGGCCCTTTTATGCCGCTTGCCCATCGAGGGGTGGGGTTGTGCGTGCCCCCAGATACCCCACAGAGCACACACAGCCCCCCCATTGGTGGCGCCAAGGGGCTTAGCTGTCTAGGATCCGAGAGCCCCCAGCAAGCCCCGCCCCTCTTGGGCTGGTACAGTGGCCCCTCCCCTGGGGGTTCGAGCTACCTGCAGATGGGCTCTGTCCACCACTGCTTGTAAGTGTGGCCCATCTATGGCACTACAGCTGCATGGGCGGCGTGCCGCTCCACCAGCTTGGGGACCTCATGCGCATCTTCAACCCACCCGAGCTCAGCTGTCAGATCGCGGTCAAGACCCTGGGATGAGCTCCCACTCGAAAGAGGTCCTCCCCTGGCTGCTGTATGTGCTGCTACTGGGCTGTTTAGGACCGGTAGAGCAGACTGCTGCTGGTCTCCCACCCAGTAAATCAGCTGTCTTTTTACCCCATTGTCAGCCAACCCATCAAATTCTCTGACAATGTGACCTCATTCATCAGACACAACAAACCCACATACTTTCTCAAACAATGCATCTCCTATATTATGTTCATTTTGTTCTTGCAATCTTCAATATTCTACAATTCATATTTTTTTCATACGTAACCTCCTGTTATATGAAGCTTAAATATGAATCACAAACATACCTCTCTATATGCCAGAAAACGCCATTTAGGATGGCACTCTAGTAGAAAATACATTCTAATACAATCAATGTTTATATTGTTGATTATGTTGGGTGTTCAAACCAATCCTGGTTGCATTAGTGCCACACCTTCCCCATCACTCACCATGTAACTTAATAGATTTAAAATACCGACAGGGTGTTTGGCATTGCCCACATCAATATTAGAGGCCAGAAAGCAACATTTGAGCAATTCAAGATTTAATTCAATCATCTTTATCCAGACATCTTCTGTCTGTCTGAAACATGGCTTACCTCACGTATAATTCCCTAGCCTAATATAAATTTAAGGATGGAATATATGTTGATGAGACAGGCAAACAAGAGGAGGAGGTGGTGGCAGTATATTTGAAAGGTACAAGTAAATTGTCCCTGTGCGAGTCTATGTGTCTCTGTGTGATTCTATGGGACAATGTGCAAGTAAATTGTCCCTGTGAGAGTCTATGGGTCTGTGTGTATGTCTATGTGTCTGTGTGATTCAATGGGTTTTTTCTGAAAGTATATTGTTTCTGTGTGAGGCTATGGGTTTCTGTGTGAGTCAATGGGTTTTTTGTGAAAGTATATTGTTTCTGTGTGAGTCTATGGGTCTTTGTGTGAGTCTATGGGTGTCTGTGTGAGGCTGTGTGTCTGTGTGAGATTTTATGGGTCTATTTGCAAGTATATTGTCCCAGTGAGTGAGTATTTGGGTTTCTGTGTGAGTCAATGGGTGTCTGTGTGAGGCTGTGTGTCTGTGTGTGAGTCTGTGTCTTAGTGCAAGTATATTGTCTTTGTGTGAGTTTATGGGTCTCTGTGTGAGTCTATGGGTCTCTATGTGATTATATGGGTCTTTGTGCAAGTATATTGTCCCTGTGTGAATCTATGAGTCTCTGTGTGAGGCTGTGTGTCTGTGTATGATTCTATGGGTCTTTGTGAAAGTATATTGTTTCTGTGTGAGTCTATGGGTCTCTGTGTGAGTTAATGTCCCTGTGCGATTCTATGGGTCTTTTTGTAAGTATATTGTCCCTGTGTGTGTCCATGGGTCTGTGTGTGTATTTGTGTCTCTGTGTTATTCAATGGGTTTTTGTGAAAGTATATTGTTTCTGTGTGAGTCTATGGGTCTCTGTGTGAGTCAATGGGTTTTTTGTGAAATAAATTGTTTCTGTGTGAGTCTATGGGTCTTTGTGTGAGTCAATGGGTGTCTGTGTGAGTCTGTGTGTCTGTGTGAGATTCTATGGGTCTATTTGCAAGTATATTGTCCCTGTGAGTCTTTGGGTCTTTGTGTGAGTCAATGGGTGTCTGTGTCTCTGTGCGAGTCTGCGTTTCTGTGTGAGATTCTATGAGTCTATTTGCAAGTATATTGTCCCCGTGTGAGTCTTTGGTATTTGTGTGAGTCAATGGGTGTCTGTGTCTCTGTGCGAGTATGTGTCTCTGTGTTTGCCAATGTGTCTTCCTGTGATTCTATGGGTCTTTGGGCAAGTATAGTCTTTGTGTGAGTTTATGGGTCTCTGTGTGAGTCTATGGGTCTCTGTGTGTGTCTATGGGTATATGTTTGAGTCTATAGGTCTCTGTGTGGGTGTATGGGTCTATGTGTGGGTGTATTGGTCTATGTGTGAGGTTATGGGTCTCTGTGTGAGTCTATGGGTATCTGTGTGAGTCTATGGGTCTCTGTGGGATTTTTTTCTCTGTGTGTGTCATTGGGTCTCGGTGTCTATGGGTCTGTGTGCAAGTATATTGTCCCTATGTGGGTGTATGGGTCTCTGTGTGAGTCTATGGGTCGCTGTGTTAGTCTATGGGTCTTTGTGCAAGTATATTGTTTCTGTGCGAGTCTATGGGTATCTGTGTGAGTCAATGGGTGTCTGTATGAGGCTGTGTGTCTGTGTGAGATTCTATGGGTCATTGTGCAAGTATATTGTTCCTGCGTGAGTCTTTGGGTTTCTGTGTGAGTCAATGGGTGTCTGTGTGAGGCTGTGTGTCTGTGTATGATTCTATGGGTCTTAGTGCAGCCGTCCTCCCCTAATTAGCGCCAATAATCGAGAGTCTACTGTACTTGGCTCCCATTGCCACTGCTTTGTAGCACTGAGTAATGAGCGAAAGCCCACGAGCACAAGGGGACAACATTCACAGGGCCGCACAGACAAGTCACGTGCCCCAACTTTCTATACTGCCACCTTTCAGCCCCATGAGTTTACAGGCACGTGCCACCACCTCGGTCAGATCAGTAAATGCAATCACGTAAAATTGTCCATTGCAATGATTGATGTTGATTGACGTGGCTCTGCTGCTGTCCCCTTTGTGGGCCGAGTCGTCTGCGTGGGAGCAGGAAATTGTTATCATTGAGCACGCGCATCGATCTATCGTGAGTTCTACAATTTTAGTTTAATTCATTAACCAACTCAATTTTCTTAACTTAAACATAACTTATACCACTATACTTTAGTGGTTTTTGGCATAGAGATCCACGGAAGATGAATATTTGGGATTATCCACGATTTTGAATTATCCGTGGCCATCCTCCCGGTCATTAGTGTGGAAAATGGAGAGTCTACTGTAATCAACAATCCTTTTTTGGCCCAATATTGAATAATCCTTTGATAAACACATGCTTGGTTTTGTTTTTCCAAGGTAAGTCCAAAATAGCAATAGGATTCATACCAACCCCTCTTGAACATTTGATCACCTTTTCAAGTTGCTGCGATCCCCAGTCGGTCGCACAGAGGTGATGCGTAAAGTAAAGGCCGACCGAAATTCGGTTTCGGTGCCGAAAGTTGGCAAATGGCCACTTTCGACATACGTTCGGTTTCGGCCGAAAGTACATTTTTTACTTTCGGTTTACTTTCGGTTTCGGCCGAAACTGATATTGACTTTCGGTCAACCGAAGATCTATTTTTAGAATATAACGCTAGTGCTACGTTTATCTCTCTGCCTATCGGCCGGTCAGTCGGCGCTAGGCAATCCTGCGATAGGCTGCAAAAACACATCAGCAGCAGCTTGGGAGCGAGGTTACAGCCGCAACGATGGTCTGTTAATGTCAACAGACGGCAGCCTGCTTTTGCATCCGTGGGTGGAGTCTCTTTGGCGGGACGACAACAAAGTGCCATTGTTGTCTGTTCCCAGCCGCCTGCCCGCCTTGGCTTATGTGTTGCGTTCTCTTCAGTCTACACGCGTGTTGATACCGAGATTCGAAGTCTGACAATATTCTTCTTGGTTCTTTCGGTAAAGTCACTTAGAAGGGAAGTAATAAAATAATAAAAATAAAACATAATAAAAAAATGAAGAATTCTTCACCTGAGGACAGCTGCTTGCGTTGTGGCCGAAACGTCGTGAGAATTATTTTATTATGTTTTATTTTTATTATTTTATTATTTCCCTTCTATGTGACTTTACCGAAAGAACCAAGAAGATGAATCCCTGCAGTCACGAAAGCTTTAAATCGAAATCTGACAATATTGTTACTCAGTTAGTTAATAGTTACGTAGCGAATTAGTGATAACAAAATTACGAATCTGAGTGAAGTAGAAAATTAAACTTAATAAACGGAGCAGTTAATCACTAAAGTCGATTCTGATGCAAGAAACAGCAACCTGCTGGGCGAGAATGCGGAAAAACTGGTATTTCTTAACTACAACATTCGTTTGTTTAGATATAATTACTAAGTAACACCTAAAGATTTGATATTTAACGACTCTTACTGCAGGCTCTGAATGATTAGTACTAGATAATTTTTTTATTAAAGTAGCATTGCATCATGACCTATATATAAAAAATGAAAATTTGTGAATGTGTCTGTTCAAAATGTTTAGCGTACTTCCCGACAAGCAACAAACTTTAAATTTGCCATGTGGGTACTTTCCATACTGTACACCATGCATACACTTTGGTATTATTTTTTTTTGGGGGGGGGGTGCAATAATGCATATATTTTGCACGGCAAGCGAGCTGTGACGTCACATCTGTCATGTCACCCGCGCATGTGTAGCGCTTAGCGCTACGAACATGGCGTGGTGCTGGCCACCCACCCCCTCATGTGCCATGCCGGCCTTCATAGGTACTCGCTAACAGCACTTGCCCCCTACAGTCTCACAGGCTACATGGTGGATTTTTGTCCTTATCCTGTGTGTATGTAGGGGGGGGCAGCGACTGCGTAGCGATTCGCGCGCTGCGCTACGAACCCCACGACCCAAGTTCAATTCCCACTCATGGCCACCGCCGGTGACGATTATTTGAACTGGTCCTGGGCCTCCCCTAGGTCGACTCAGCCTCAAACCAGTAAGTGGTGTGTCAACATCGCCACTGGGGAGACAAAGGCAGCCGGCCGTGGTGAATCCAAGTCCCGGGCGAAGCCGGGTAGTAAAGCTAGTATTTCATAAATCTTGTGTTCGGTAACTTCGGTTATAAACCTTTCTGTTTTGGTCTCGGTCGAAAGTGTAGTTAAACTTTCGGTTTTGGCCGAAAGTGAAGTTCAACTTTCGGTTTCGGCTTCGGTTTCGGCCAAAAGCCAATATTTAACTTTCGGTCTGGTTTCGGTTTCGGCCGAAACCAGAAATTCAGTTTCGGTCATCCTCTAGCGTCAATGCTTCAGCCTACAACACGCCATGGCAACGTAACTGGTACTGGGCAACTATCTGAACGCTGGAATACAAAAAACCCGTCTTTCTTGCAACCAAAAACGGCAGGATGGATATGCATGGTGTGCATGCATAATGTGAATGTATGTCTGTTGATTATCCTATGAATAACCCAACCGATATTGGATATCCATTGTAATTTATATGCATTTATAACCTCCCCCCCCCCGGCCTTCGGCCTAATTGCCCCACAAGTGAGACATCACATTTATCTCTTGAGAAATCCTCCTGCTTCGCTCTTAACAACCCTGGCTATCGCCTGTTGATGTGAGTTGGAATTACTGACAAAACGTCGTACTCGAATTGTAAATTTTATTTTATACCTACATGACTTTACCAAAAGAACCAAAGAGTATTGAATTGTAAATGTTGGGGGTTTACTCTCGAACACACCAGTGTGCTGAACTAGTAACGAATTAGCACGTTTTGATTACGTGACAAACCTTACTACAGTAATTGGCAGTGTTGCGCGGTGGCGGGTTTAACGACACATTTATATTTACGTCGTCCAACCCAAAAACCTCGATTATGGATAATGGTCGTGAAAGCTTGAGGTCTTCTTGGGGTAAACAAACTTATGAATATTTATGTTGAACTTCTTTCGCACCGTACATAGCCAACTGTGCTAATCGGAGGTGTGGAAATAGAAAAAGCCTTGGTTGGAACGCAGCTAAAAGGCCTGGTGACAGAAGTGACCTGTCTGCTATTTTACATCTATAGGTTTCAATCAACTCATTGCCCAGCATAAATTTAAACGTGAACTCGACTACGGGAACAGACCTGAATCTGACCGTCAGAACGGAGGCTTTGGATTCGGGCCGTGGCCCAGGTGCAGTGGTGCCAGACACTAGCGCCGCGGCCGCCCTGCGCGAGCGGCCGCTCAGGGTAGAGCGGCCGAGGCTTCCCACCAAATCGCTCCTCCAGCATTTCCTTCAGCCTGCACGCCCCGCACACACAGGCTGCAACGCGATGTCCACACACAATAAAAAAAATGCCACACTCCAAGTGCTATGAGGCTCCATCCACACGGTGGCGCTGCTACACAAAGCAATGAAGCACGGCTGTTACGAAGACTTAGGGAGTTTAGTCATTTGTGGAATTGTTTTTTTAACTTGTCATGGGACCTTGTTGTCAGCTTCGAAGTATAAAGAATAACAATAAGTTTTACCCTTTCTGGCAATAAAACATGTCTTAAGATGTTCAAACACCAAATAGATCACGTTACATTTTTCATGAATGGAAAACTTGTTTCTCGAGTCCATACCACGAGCCACTGGTCCAACATTCCTCGTAACATTCAGCAATTCCCTTTCGGCCACGCAACATGCTGCAGGTCAACGTTTTGGAGGGCGTTGGCTCTGCATAGGCTATTGAGGCCCAGAGTCCTGGGCTGGGCAACAGTCGAGACCGCCGCGGGTCATTGACACGGAGCGGCCCCAACGAGTCACAACGCCGCTAGAGTGAAAGCTCGCGATCGAGAGTCGCCGCGCCATCTGAACGAGCCACGTTCCACATGGTCAGGGCTGTCAACGTTCTTGCCCAACTCACGGCGGCTCGCTTTGACGCTGCTGAGCACGCTTCCACGCATGCTCGAAATGGAGGCGGGCCGTTAACGCTCCGTGTAGAGCAAACTCTAGCGCTTCCATTTAACTCGGCTGTCTGCGCCGCGATCTACAATGTTAGCTGGAGTGCAGACTTACTGAGGATCTGATAAAGCAATCTTGAGCAATGCCACTATGTATTAGGCCTGCCTGCATTGCACCTGTGCACGTTGCGCCCACGCGAGTGGTGCCTGTATGCTTGTGGGTAGGGGATGGGTGAGGTTTGTGGGTAGGGAGTAGGGAAGGGTGAGGATTGTGATAAGGGAGTGGTGAGGGACGAGGCTTGTGGGTAGGGAAGGGTGAGGCTTGTGGGTAGGGGGTGGACACTGGGAACTGTGGGTACTCTGTGCCCGCCCTATATAACTTTATCTGCAGCGTGTTCCGCAGGCCGCGAAGGGAATTTCTGAACCTTGTGAATGTTGGACGGTGGCTGGCAGTATAGTGTCATGGTGGCGTGGTATACAGGAGGGCGTGGGTTCCATCCCGACCCTGACGCCTGCTGTAAATTTGGAGTTTGCATGTTCCCTCCGCAGTCGCGTGGATTTTTCTCTGGGTCCTCTGGTTTTCCCCTCTACATTTAGATTCAAGATGCCTTAATAGTATTTGGCTAATTAAAATTTGCACATAAGCCCCTTCGTTGAACTATTATTTGTAGTGAAATGAGAGCATAAATGGGGTTTGCTGCTGGGCTCTGGCCCAATCACACGGCCCGGGTTATTGGGGGGCGGAGCCCGGTATGGGGGGCATGTGGGAGGGGCTGCCGTTCACCTCGGCTCCAATTGGAAGCGAGGTGAATGGGGGTGGAGCCAGCAGGGCAGTATGGGAAGGCCGTATCTGACGATCCGGAAGGGGAGGAGTCAGGGTCACGTGGGGGAGAGGATATAAGTGGGAGCTCGGAAGAAATCGGGGTCAGTTGCGGGAGTAAAGAGGCTGAGCCACGTTGGGTGGCGAGAGGAGATCCGCGCCATCGGCCACGTGGCCGAAGGACCTTCAGCACGCCGTCGGCCAGCGGAGTGCGGGAGTGGAGGAGCTAACGGAGGAGCGTGCGTGGGCGCGCGCGAGGAGACGCTGGTCCCCTGTCAGGACTAGCGGGGTGTGAGGAAGAGTGGAGGAGCCGATGAGGTCGCACGTGCGGGGCGCGCGCTAGACGACGCTGGTCTGCGGACAGGACCAGCGGGGTGCGGAGAAAGAAACTAAATAAAAGGCCAAAGGAGACCAACAGTGACCAACGGAGTCTTTTATTACAGTAGCCAGGTCACTTCTGAAAAATAGCTATATAGTTCAGTAGGCACTTAAAATAAAAAAGTTTAGTTTATAGCAGTTAGTATAAAAAAAGAGAAATGCAATAAACATGTCACCACGCATCATCGCGCACACGGAGATGAGCCGAGCAGCCGCAGAGGCGAGGGGCAGAGCGGTGATGGTCACGTGGGTAGGAAATTTCCAAGCGCTTCGTCGGGCTGCAGGTAGAAGGAGGCCGGGGACCTGACGAAGGAGACGAAGGTGTGAGTAGGCATCATCGCAAAACACCAATATCCCCAGTTTAACACGTAGGCTTTCGCGACCAATATTGTTCATAATCAACGATTTTTGGGTTTAGATCGCGTTATTTATAAATGTGTCGTAACCCTCCACCACCCGACACGGCCAATCAGTAAAAAAAAAAAGTGTCACGTTGACAAAAGACAAATAGTTCACTGCTTTAGCCCACCGGTGTGTTGAAGCGTGAAACCACAACATTTACAATTTGAGTACGACGTTTCGCTGGTAATTGCATCCAGCATCATCGGGCAATTCGCCAGAATGGTGAGGCTCTGCTGTGTCTCCCGTTCTTATATAGAGCAGCAGCAGGGTGACGTCATCATTAACTCATTAACTCATCAGGTGCAAAGATTTGAGGGGGGGGGGTTATTGTAATTATATACTTGATTAGTAATACGGCTATTGTTACGATGCGAGTTGTAGATTAGTAATCATTTGGAATGTGTTCTATTGTGATTATGCTACATTAATAATCAGTTAGTGCTTGTTTCCCTTATAAGGAATTGTAATGCATCTTATTTAATAATACGCTTCCAGGCCGCACTAAGCCTGTAGCTGTCTGAGCGATTAAAGTTATTTCTGTTTCTCTCAATCTCAATGGATTCTCTAATTAGTCTTTGCCAGTAGTAACTAGTTTTACACAACACTTCAACGTTGTCAAAATCAATTGAGTGTCCCTGTTGGCAAGCATGTTCTGCCACTGCCGACAGTTGTGTTTGCGATAGTTTAATATTTCTCTGGTGTTCTTTTAGTCTTAGTGAGAGAGATTAAACATGTTAAAGAAGCACTAAGACAGAATGGCTACAATAATGCTCAAGTTAACAGAGCACTAAATGCCAAATCACGATCGCAAAGCAACACTGCTGAAAGCGATCAGATTATTAAAACAATAAAAATACCATTTATCTCAGGAGTAACTGACAAATTAGCCCGTGTTTTGCAAAAGCAAAACATTACAGTAAGATTTGGTACAGTACACAAAATTCAACAACTAGTAACGTGCACTAAAGACGAATTACCTAAATTATCAACAGAAGGTGTATATCGGATTAATTGTATATGTGACAGATGCTATATTGGACAGACAGGGCGTAACGTTAGTGTAAGACTAAAAGAACACCAGAGAAATATTAAACTATCGCAAACACAACTGTCGGCAGTGGCAGAACATGCTTGCCAACAGGGACACTCAATTGATTTTGACAACGTTGAAGTGTTGTGTAAAACTAGTTACTACTGGCAAAGACTAATTAGAGAATCCATTGAGATTGAGAGAAACAGAAATAACTTTAATCGCTCAGACAGCTACAGGCTTAGTGCGGCCTGGAAGCGTATTATTAAATAAGATGCATTACAATTCCTTATAAGGGAAACAAGCACTAACTGATTATTAATGTAGCATAATCACAATAGAACACATTCCAAATGATTACTAATCTACAACTCGCATCGTAACAATAGCCTTATTACTAATCAAGTATATAATTACAATAACCCCCCCCCTCAAATCTTTGCACCTGATGAGTTAATGAGTTAATGATGACGTCACCCTGCTGCTGCTCTATATAAGAACGGGAGACACAGCAGAGCCTCACCATTCTGGCGAATTGCCCGATGATGCTGGATGCAATTACCAGCGAAACGTCGTACTCAAATTGTAAATGTTGTGGTTTCACGCTTCAACACACCGGTGGGCTAAAGCAGTGAACTATTTGTCTTTTGTCAACGTGACACTTTTTTTTTACTGATTGGCCGTGTCGGGTGGTGGAGGGTTACGACACATTTATAAATAACGCGATCTAAACCCAAAAATCGTTGATTATGACCAATATCCCCCCTAGCCACGGGGCTAGACACAACACAGATACCCCCCTTGCCACAGGGCTGGACACAACACAGATACTCCCCCCTTGCCATGTGGCTGGACACAACACAGATACCCCCTTGCCACGGGGCTGGACACAACACAGATACCCCCCCTTTCCATGCAGCTGGACACAACACAGATACCCCCTTGCCATGGGGCTGGACACAACACAGATACCCCCCCTTGCCATGGGGCTGGACACAACACAGATATCCTCCTTGATACTGGGCTGAGTGCATAAGCAACTGAAGTAGAATTGTGTTAAATAAAGTACATACAGTAAAAAACTCATGAAATCAACTTAAATGAAGAAAACTAGCAATAGAAACATGGGGAAAAACAAGCTCTCAGCATATAAAACAAGCAATGACATAATGCTACGAAATGAAAGAATTACATAACACTTTTTGGCGTCATCTGGTCCAACCCATATGAGACTAGGCTCTAAGGAAAGCTGTCTCGGGTGTGGATCAATCAACTTTAAGGACAGTGCACATTATCAGAGTTATGTTCTTTTGTTTGTATTATGACTGCAGGTATTGCGGTCTATGCAAACATGACTCCTTGTAAAAAGGTGTCAGTTTTGTTGCCAGATAGAAGGGTAAAGAACCAATTATCATATTTTTACTGGCAAATGAGGTTCCCATAGTGTAGATGCTTGCCCCGAGCTCTCATACTCTGATGGTGCATTGTCTTTGAGTTGTGCGCCTTTTGGCGTCATCTGGTCCAACCCATATGAGACTAGGCTCTAAGGAAAGCTGTCTCGGGTGTGGATCAATCAACTTTAAGGACAGTGCACATTATCAGAGTTATGTTCTTTTGTTTGTATTATGACTGCAGGTATTGCGGTCTATGCAAACATGACTCCTTGTAAAAAGGTGTCAGTTTTGTTGCCAGATAGAAGGGTAAAGAACCAATTATCAATAATGTAACTCTGAACAAAAATGTGATTAAATTAGGACGGTTTATTAAATGCATTGTATCCAAGGAAATATGTACAGCAATAGACAAAATATATACAGAAATAGACTAAAAATATTTACACTAATAGACTAAAAATGTGTATCACGGGGGGAGGGTGGGTGGTGTGGTGATAGCATTCGTGGTTTACACAAATGTACGACCACCACCACTACCACCCCTACTGTGGGGTGGACCGGCCACCGCACAGTAGCACGCGGCGGAGAAGTGAGCGTATTGCTCTCCCCACACGAGCCATGCACCCTCGCTTCTTATTCATTTCCTTCATCTCCTTTTCCTCCTCCAACTTCTCAAACACCTGCACCATCATCTCCTCCACTACCATATTTCCCCCCTTATCCGGCTCCTCCGTCTCCTCCGGCTCCTCCTCCTCCGGCTCCTCTTCCGCCGTCTCCTCCGTCTCCTCTTCCTCCTCCACGTCCGTCACCTCATTCTCTAACTTCTCAACCTCCTGCACCATCATCTCCTCCACCACCATCTTCTCTTCCTCCACCATATTTCCCCCCTTATCCATCTCCTCCTCTGTCTCCTCCTCTGTCTCCTGATCCTGTTCCTCCGTTTTCTCTTCCTCCTCCACCTCAGTCTTTTGGTCTCCCTCATTTTCCACCACAACCTCTGTTTCCTCTTCAGAGGTCTGGGCAAGTGAGGTGGGCTGCACCGGTTTCACTCTGTGAAGACACACGCACGACACGACTCCACCTTTTGCTATGACAGAGATTGCAGTCACCTCCCCATCTCCCGTTGGTGTGGCAGATTAAACCGAGCTTAATAACAATGAAAAAAATTGAGTACGTTTCATGTCAGAGCTGTCATTCTGATGGGACAAGATTATCACGAAGGAATGTGCCACTGTGTCTCATACAGTCTGCTGTAGTGTCACAGTAGCAGGCAGCGTTGCTTTGTAAATACAACTAAGTCATTTGTCATGATTTCTTTTTGTTTTCATGATATATTCTAATTGGGGAAAATATGACCCCTGGCACACAATGGCCTACTCGTTTTGAACGAACTTAGGGGAGATCTTCAACATCCACTGCAAAGGAGAGGGTGCATCATGTATTGACATCCTGTCATGGCAGTAATAACCATCAAGAGTGCTGCGGCTAGGGCCGCATCACCCATGCACGATTGTTGTAAAAATATCTGATGGTGATTCGTGTTAGATAAAGCTGCCCATCTTGACTTCGATGGCATCTCAGAGTGCTTTACAACGCAATGAGGCACTTACATATCACATCTTGCACCTCAACGCATTTTACGGTGAATGAAGGGTTAGATGGTGAAGATTTGGCCGCATGGTTATGTGGGCTCACCCACAAACCAATTATGGAAAATAAATCGGTCTACAGATGAATGTACACGTGGGGTAGGCTGGAATGCACTTGGGTTCTCCCCCCGTTCCGCATGGGTTTCCTCTGGGTTCAGCAGCTTCTTCCCCGAAACTGAACCCACAAATACAATACCACTGGTCTTGGATCAAAATCGACCTCTAAAGCACTCAATTGGGATCACACACAGCAACTTTGTTCCCTACTGCGAACAAAACTTGGCAGGGCCCTCTTGAATATTTTGTCTTGAGACTCAATGATGTTCATTCTGGGTAAACAAGCATAGTAATAATGATAAAAAAATAATAAACACATACACAGGACACATGCAGAGTTGCTTACCGTGGCTCAGCGGCTCCAGACTTTGCATCGTATTCTACGGAGCCCTCTTCTCTGGATCTCAGCCCTATCAGGCCCTGCACACTGCTAGCAGCGGTGGTGGTAGCGGTGGTAATGGTGGTGCTGGTTGTGGCCGTGGCTGCCCCTTGATCATGGACCTCGGCCATGCCCTGAAGCCAACTGTGTGCGAGCGCCTGAGTGGGAGTCATCCGAAGATTTGGATCCCATCTGTTGAGAGGCACGCGGGGGCACACGTGGTGAGAGGCACGTTTCAAGGATTTACGTTTCTTCCCTTCTTCCACGAGGTCCAGGAATTTTCACCAGCAGCGGGGAGTACTCCACTGCCCAGTAGCCTAAAAATGCACTTAGCCTGCCACTGCCCATCTTTCATGGGCCTCCACAGACACCGATCTTGACACTGCTGGTACAGGTCATCGGCAGGTTCACTCAGTTCCACATCCTCCTGTACCAGATCAGCTCCACCTCTTGTGATATGGCTCAGCGGTGACGACGTGACCCAGACGTACCACATTCTCCACATGTAGAGTTTTGTGATTCAAATTTTGGACTTTCGGATCAGACGAAGAAAAAAATGGGGGCCTATGGGTGTCTCTAACGATTACTTGAAGGAGAGTGACTGTTTTGAGAATCCTTGTGGGGAGGCGTGGGAGAGGGGAATGGGCAGGCAGGAGGTTGTCTTACTGTATCTACTGTAGGCAACAATGGACACAGTCCACCAACTCTGGGCCCAGGAGATGAGTAAGAATGAGAGGGTGGAGCTGGTGATCGATGGAGAGTGATCACCAATAATTTGGAGGAGATTGAGTGATGGGGAATCCTCGTGGGGGGCAGCAAGGGGAAGAGGGAGAGGAGGCAGTTCTTACTGGAGGCAGCGGCTGATAAAGTCCACAAACTCCGTGTCCTGGCTGTTGAGCACAGAGTGTAGTGGGAAGCTCCCCGGTAGGCTGTATGGTTTCTTCCAACCACCTGTAGGGGCCATGCACAGCGGAAGAGAGATATACATAGTTACAAACCACATCACTCACTCACTCACCCACCTATCCACCCACCCACTCGCCAACCCACTCACCTAACCAACCCCCCACGGCCTACTCAACAACAATAACCGCCATTTGTCACTCGGTGGCAGTGACATCACCATGGCGCTTGTACCAGGCTATGTGCACTTTAAGGCCACCTGAAGTGTCAAAAGCTCACTGGCAGGAGGTCATGGGACAGACTCCGGTACCATGGGTTGACTGATTGAGATGACTGGCTGTGGTAATTAAATTTAAGGTGGAGGGGTTACCAGCCTCTCGCACCCATTGGTCTCAGTGGTGGCTACAAGCCCCATGAGGGGAATTGCATGTTGAAATTGACCTTCCATCCCTTGGCAGTGCTTACCACAGCGTTACCGACCGGCACCACCTTTGAGGTAGGGTGTTGTTTTGAAACTTATCCCCGCCACCCCCTCACAGCCACGCACATGCCTACCCATCCATCTACCCATCCACCTACCAACCCTTCTACTCAGAAAAAAAAACATCACTCCGTTGGAATTACGCAATAACAGCCCCAAGCCACCCCTTTTAACTTACCAAAGTATATCAATCCGTAAGGAGCAGCACGTATGAAGTTTCTTGGGGGCACACCCAGCCTCTGCACACGGTTCAGACAAAGACAGAGGTCAATCTTAAAGCCTCAGTAGACTGTTGGGGCAAGTGCTGTAAGCAGGTAGCAGCATGTATTGAGGCTGGAACTGTGGCACACGAGGGCATGGTTGATCACATCGCCCCAGGTACGTCACACACCAAACTAGGTACTTATTTGAAGCGGAGTTGATCTAGGAGAGGCCTCGGGACCAGTTCTGATAATTGAACCTCAGTGCGGTACCCCAGGGTACCATAGTTCCCCGGCTCTCGCATAATGTCCGTGATGCAGTCATTTTTAGTCTGGTGATGGTCGGCGATGCGGTAATCGACTCATCTCAACGAGCTGTACACAATGCACTCTTAAAAGTTTAATTTTTCGAAAACGGATTTTTTAATGCTAATATTTGGTGTTTCGACATCGCGGAGTAGCACTGATTTCGCATTGATTGGTACCCCAGTCGCGGAGTTAAGTACACCCCTGGAAAAAAAGTGCCCCAGAAATAAAATATTTAATTGCCTCGGCCATTTTGTATTATTTGATACCCTGGTGTACCACCATGAGGATCAATTGCTGCCACCGATGCTGGTGGTGGCAGTGGCCATGAGTGGGAATCAAACTCGGGTCTCTGCTGGGGTTTGTAGCACAGCGCGGTGCACTAACTACTGCACCACACATTCTATACACAAAGGCAAAGACAAATATCCCCCATATAGCTTTAACATACTTTTGGTCACACACATAGACAAGACAAACACGTGTACACACATGTACAAGACAAAGATCCCCGGTATAACCTAAACAGACTTGGGGCAAGTGATGTTAGCGAGGAGCACCTCTGAAGGCTGACACGCCACACGAGGGGGGTGGGTGGCCAACACCACTCCTGGCCGCCTTTTTCTCCCTAGTGGTGATGTTTACACTGCACCAAGTACTCATTGGAGTCTGAGTCGACCTAGGGGAGGCCCACGACCGGTTCAGATAATCGTCACGTGTTGGCTGAGAGCCAGAATAGAACTTGGGTCTCCAGGTTCGTAGCGCACCGTGTTAACCGCTACACTACCGTGTACACACATGTACAAAATACACATGTACACACACACGCACGTGTAAACACGCACACAGCACAAACAGCTATAATTCGCCAAATCACCATACGGCCCCCCCTAACCCACGAGCGGACATTGTGCGAAATACCTCCATGCAGGACAGAAGAAAATCGTCTTCGTTGTTGGGCTGGAATAATTGCTTTCCAGTGGCCATCTCTGCTACCATGCAGCCCAGTGACCAAATGTCGGCAGTGCAGGTTAAATCATAGCCCAGCAACATCTCCGGAGCTATGTATGGCAGGGCATCACCGTGTCTGGCTGCACAATCACAACAACAAAAAATACATGCACTGTGCTCGCTTAGCCTTTAACAGCATCGTCATCACACATGCAGTCACATAGATACGCACACACAGATGCTCACACACAGATGCCCACACACAGACACTCGCACAAAGACAGACATAGACCCCATACACAACGGACACACGCAGGACACTCAAACACATACACAGACAGACATAGGTATGCACATTTACAACAACCGCTATTCACCACGAAGTGGTGGTGACGTCAACATGGTGCTTGTGCCATGCTAGGTGTACTTGTAAGACGTGAAGTGTCGAAGGCCCACTGGTAGGTGGTCACCGGACAGACCCAGGTCCCATGGGTTGACTGAGATAACTGGCAGATGCACCAACTGTGTTCTCCACTGTGCCACCTCATTACATTTAAGCCGCCCGGTGCTCCGCTCAATGCTGTGAGGGAAACTGCCTCCAACTACCCAGCAGGGTCCCTCACAAGCCTCCTCCATAGAGGCTGATCTTGACACTGCTGGTACCAGTCATTGGCAAGTTCAATCAGCTCCACATCCTTCTGTACCACATCAGTCACATGTTCTCTAGCCCGTGCAATGCCCGTTTAGCCCTATCTATCTGGCTGATCAAAAGCTGCTTGGGGATGCGGTGGCTGGGCACACGCAGATGAGGTCACTCACGTTGACTTCCCACAGTAAAGCTGGTCTTAAAATCCATGACCCTAATGGTGCCAGCCACGGTGTCTTTGACCATGATGTTGTTCTAGAAGAGAGGCAGAAGGGATTCACACACAGAGGTTATGTTGATAGAATTCAACCAGCAGTGGATCGATCATGTACCACAATACAGATTAAACAGGGGAATCAGAAGAGGTGGCGCGCTCTTGCCAAGCGTCAGTCACAGCGACAATCGCTGTTTTCTGACAGCTATCACTGGGGTTCAAGTTCGTTAAGATGAGAGATGCGAGTGGCTTACGCGTGTTAATAACTGAGATATTGTCGAAGTAAAAGGGGATGGTGCTATCGACAACTGATCACCATTGCTCCAACAGTAGAGCTGAATGAAGTGCACAGCTGTATGAGAGCCTGCTTATGAATCCCGAAAAATCATCGACAACGTGCATGGATTCTGTGATGCTTTCCACCATGCATTTGCCTTTCATAGCTTTCCATTCGCAAAATCGAAGCTGACGGGCAACCAACAGGTCAAAATACGCATTAGGTATATTTTTTGAAAATTGTCGTTTTAGCTCCGGTTCATGTCTCCCAAGTTTTGGCCAACGCCGTGATCAATGTGGCCAGTTTTCTCTGTGGTGAGACCCAATAGAGACATGCCTCTTCACCAAAGTCATAATTTATACCGGATCATCTTCACCAGTTTTACTGTGACCCTGCCTACTTCCAAATAGACACAGGCCTAACACATGAACCTTGTGAGGTACAACACGACTCTTCTCCAAAGACGCATTGAACACCATGTTCACTTACTGGCCTGATGGCTGCGTGGACGGCCTCCTTTAACTCCATATGCTTCAGGAATGTGAGGATTTCCCTGGTGTATGCTTTAATTAATGCCATGTCCAAGCCCCGGAGCCCTGCTTCTTCAATCACTTGCTGGAGACTCTCCCTGTGAGAGAGGCAGCGGCAGCAGCAACAACAACGACGTTTGTAGCATCAGTACCATCCTGCAATGCTATGCTCATTCTGATAAGGACAATAATACTATTGTCCATGCACGTTCATGACCGATATTATTATTCATCATTAATCCTGTTTGGGTTTAGGTCTATTTGCTGATAAACCAAATCAGATGGAACATCTGCCCACTTATATTTTGTATATTATATCGATTTATATTGCACCTTATTCCAGCATTTGTAAAAATTGTACATGCCATGATTGTGGTTTAGATAAAGAGTGGGGTTGTAAAAAGCAGAGGTGTGGACTCGAGTCATGTGACTTGGACTCGAGTCAGACTCGAGTCATGAATTTGATGACTTGCGACTCGACTTGGACTTGCATAACAATGACTTTGTCCCACCTCTGGTAAAAAGTGGTGGTGTGGTTATGGTGACAGGACAACATGCGACAGGTTAAGGAGGGGTTGTGGTACGCCTGCTTGTAGCTGTAGGGGTAGTGATAGAGATAATGATATTGATAGTTGTTGGAGACAGCCTGGTCCTAGCAGAAAGGGTAAGTGATAGGGGTAGTGATAGTGATTGGGGTAGACCTGATCTTAGCTGGGGAATGGGAGGAGGGTGCGTGCATCTTGCACATCCCTACTTATTTGAGGCTGAGACCTAGGGAAGGCCCAGGACCGGTTCAGATAATTGTCACTGGTGTTGGCCGTGAGTGGAAATTGAACCTGGGTCACTCGGTTTCTAGTGCAGCGTGCTAATTGTTACACTACCGCTCCCTTACTCATATTCTCCAGAACAGGGGGGGAGACACAAACTAAACACAGAAAAGCACCCGAGTTGAGAATCGAACCAAGGCCCTTCTCGCCGAGAGGCATGAGCGTCACCACTGCGCTGTCACCACCCTGCTGATGGAATGGGGTGTGGCTAGGTGAACAGGGGAAGGGTTGATAGAGAAAAGAGGAGGGGCCTCCAGTGCAACCACGTGTGTGTCCTGGTTGAGCCTCACAGACACAGGGCAGCGCCACGGTATTACAATGCGTCGATGGCACAAGTGTCAAAAGTAACCACGCTATGGAGGAACATGTGGTACCTACTTCAACCGCTCCAGCACGATGCAGTAGTGCCCTCTGAAAGTGAAATCATCCAGGACTTTGACGACATTGGAGTCCTGGTTATAGTCCTTGCGTTGACGTGCCATAGCCCTCTTGAGCCCCATCTCCAATATTTCATCCGTGGAGCTGCACAGAGGAAGTCCACAAGTTAATCACTTAGACTTGTGTAAAGGATGCCCCGAAGTAACGCCTATTCGGAAATAAATAAATACATATACATTCACTGGGTCTAACGGCTTTGTGAGTTTGAAGTGCTCCACTTTCATTACCGAGGAGCTATCACGGGAAAAGTGGCCGACATATGGCACACAATCGGATTTGAAGGTAGAGAGCCATTCAAATAGGATTGTACATATGTATGCTGAACTTCATTTGCACTGTACATAGCCAACCATGGTAATCGGAGATGCGTGGGAAGGACAACAAACTTAAGACGAACAGCAGTTCTAAAGAAATTTGTTTTCAATTTAGATTTAAAAGTACATAGTTTCAGTGACTTTCTAATATCGGAAGGAAGAGCGTTCCAGACGGCCACATAAGTGCATCTGAAAGCGTGAGATGCAGTGACCCTCTTTGTTCAAAGGCTAGCCAAAAGCCGCTGCAAAGATTGGTCGTCAGAGGAAACTTAATGCAAATAAGGGGATTAAATTGGGAGAGACTGAACAAATTAAGAGGGATTGGTGGTAGAGAACCATGGACAGTTCCAGAAAGGTTTGGGAAGAAGATAAAATTAGCTAGGGAGCAAAGGGGGTTTGGGGTGCTGCCTGAATAGAGTAATTCCCTGATGTGTGACTGTGATTAACTTGAGCCAGCTCCGAGCGTGGTCCAAGGAATGCTCAGGATTTTGTAGGAGCTGAACCTGTGCCGAGCTATGGCTGAGCTGCTCAAGCATATTTAATAGCAGCCAAGTGACTCAAGCCAGAGCCTAAGACTGAGAGTTCGAGGCTGAGCTAGAGCTGAGCCATGGCTCTGAATGTGGGTCTCATATTGCAAGGCGAGCACAACTCAGGAAGGCGCTATGTTTCACTGACAGAGTCTGCAGTAGTTGCACAGTTGGCGCCAATGTTATTTATAATCACAGTAGTTGAGTCATGTGGAGGTGATTTTTCAGTATTGGGATGTTTGGTCCAATACCAGTTACACTGTATGTGTTTTTTAAGCTTGAGGAAGAAACTGAAACCATTAAACAAAACTATTTTAAATTTTACTAGGTAAGGCCCACTGACCTATATAGCTATTTTCTAGAGGCGACATGGCCATAGATGATAGCTTCACCAAGTGGCTTATCACGTTATAGCAGCCAAATACTCTAAACGCATGTTTCTAAATGTAGAGTAAAAAACTGGAGGACCCGAAGAAAATCCATGCTGCCACGGGGAGATCACTACAAATATATAGGTGTCATTGAACCCACGACCTCCTGCATACCAGGCGAGGGAGTTAAAATCTCGCCATGAGAAACTGGAGAATGTGGAGGGAACCAATACAGAAGAGATGGCGAACATACTAATTCTACACGGGAGGGCGCCCAATTCAGGAGTCGAACCCAGGCCCACTTCTCGCTGTGAGGCACGAGTTTCACTTCCACATGGCCTCATTGCGGTGCCTCTGTGGAGTCTTACCTTAAGGGTGTGACCAACATCTTCACGACCACGATGTTATTTGTCTTGTGGTCACGACACTCGATGACCTGGCCTTGATCTCCCACCACAATTGTCTTGAGCACCTCATAACGGTAGTTGAGGTGCACATGTGGGTCCTGAGCGACAATAAAACAGAGGTCAGAGGTGAGGGCACCAACTCCATCATCAACACTCATTCACCCCCCCTGTTAATTCAGTGCTCGGTTGGACAGGAATATCGCGGTACAATTTAATAACCTGATTCACAGTTGTGACGAACTGAAGCATGATACATTTTCATTGTGTGTGTGTGTTGGTAGGAGAGAGAGCTCTGTCATGCTGTCTGATAATGATGTGTGCAAGGACACTGCACGTCATCACGCAGTGAGTGATTATACTGTGTGAAGATACTGCGTGTGATGATGCTGTGCATGATGAAGATGATAATGAGGCCTGAAGTAGCAATCAGGGCAGCTGCCCTAGTTGCTACTTCAGGTGTAATAACAAGAAACCACGAACCCTGCTACTGCTGGGTTATGTGACCACCCCAATTAGGTGTTTTGTTGTGAGTCTCACCAGAATGTAATTATGCTCTTCGTCGTCGTAGCCATAGTTATTGGTGCCCCGGGAATCGTTGTGGAACGTATAGTACCAGATGTCTTTCATGGCGGCAAGTTCTGCCTTCTCTCGGCGAGTTAGTTGAGGGCCAATAAGACCCAGGATTTCTGCGGACATGAGAAAAACAATAACTGTAAGTGATTTCGATTTAAAGCTTTCGTGACTGCAGGGATTCATCTTCTTGGTTCTTTCGGTAAAGTCACGTAGAAGGGAAATAATAAAATAATAAAAAGACAGCGTCTTTCCGACAGACCTGTTCTTCACCTGAGGACGGCTGCTTGCGTTGTGCCCGAAACGTCGTGAGAATTGTATTTTATTATGTTGTATTTTTATTATTTCCCTTCTACGTGACTTTACCGAAATAACCTAGAAGAAGAACTGTACGTAATATTTTATCATCGAAGCGCGTTTTATATAGGACAGCCTCACTCAGTCTCAAGACTCCTTTTCAGGAGGTTCCTGCAGATCTTTTGCAGAATGGGAGCAGTGCTGGTGCTGATATGTGTGATACTAAGTTGAGGAATTTGTCAGGTAAATATTTCAGGATTGGAATGTTTTGGCCAATACATTGTGTGGTTATTTTTGTAGCGATGGGATGAAACTGGGATACCCATATGCCCACACACACACTCACACACACTCTCACTCCCTCACGTTCTTCAGAACTGGGGAAGAATATAGAAACTACACACAGGAAGGTGCTCGAATCAGGAATCAAACCCAGGACCTTCCTGGTGTGAGACACGAGTGTTGCCGTTATGCTTACACCCTGCCACGTAAAGTTGTGATGCCACACTGGCTAATGTGGCTATTGATGTGTTTTTGTTGTTACAGTACTGAGGCCAGTGCATAGATAATCATCAGTTTGTAGAAAGTCTGGCAGACTAGGATTGAACAATTATTGTAACCATCATGTGAGAAAAGAGATCAAAGTAAATATTGGAGTTCTAGTTAACTCCAAACTCTAGCTTCCAAAAGAACGACTGCTAGGCTCTACATTATCACTCTCACTGTACCAGTCATTCAGCTGCTAATCAGAAGAAAAATACATATCCCCCCCATGCAACATGGCCACCTTGACATCATCCATGCAACATAGTCGACATGACATCACCCCTGCAACATGGCCACTGTTACGTCTCACATGACTATTATTACCTTTGGGTGATCTTCTCCGGATGGAGGCAGTAACCACAGTGTCGCAAGACCCGCCATTGCTTCCACCTTCAGCGTTGCTCATCTACACAAAGACAAAGGTTCCCCACATAGGATTCAACAAGGTGTTGAGTTAAGTGCAGTAGGTGAGTACTGAGCAAGCACCGATGATATCTGGGCTCCACATTCAGGAGGGTCATGCTGATAGTTCAAAGTTAATGTGCAAGTTTATTGATGGGCTATGTGATATATTGGTGTGGCTGAGGACTGCTTTGTTGTTGTTTTGGCTGCCTTTCCCAATATTAAATCTTGACTTAAAGCTTTCGTGACTGCAGGAATTCATAATCTTTGGGTCTTTCCGTAAAGTCACGTAGATAGGTTCAAATTAAAAGAAAAAACGTGACGTTTCGATCACAACACAAGCGATCGTCATCAGGAAGAAAACAGAGGGGGAAAGCTGCTAAAAGCAGACTTCTTTAAAAGTTCAAAATGGGTGCAAGCCTAAGGGTCATAAACGAAGTGGGCGGGGCTAGTGATGTTAATGAGAAATTAGCATGTTAATGTAAGATCGGAGAGTGGCCTCCACGGCGAGCACGCTGAGGTGGCTATGTTAATGTGAGAGATTAGCATGTTACTGTAATATCGCAGAGCCGACGGTACGTGGCTACACCCATTTTAAACCTTTAAAACAGTCTGCTTTGAGCAGTTTTCCCCCTCTGTTTTCCTCCTGATGACGATCGCTTGTGTTATGATTAAAACGTCGTCATTTTTTGTTAATTTATTTTTAATTTGAACCTATCTACGTGACTTTACCGAAAGACCTAAAGAATATGGTTTCCCAATATTGATAAATAAGACTTGTATAATTAATTATTGATTGAAAGTTACTGACTTGCTTTCCATTTTTCTACTTTGCACTCCTATTTTATATTGTTTGCTGTTGTAACTTGCTGACCCTCCCATACTGGACATCTGTGAAAACAAGCTTCGTAGGTCATTGGATTCTTACAGTCTAAATAAAGATTCTGATTCTGATGTCAAATCTCAGCATTGGGATGTTTTTCTGATATCAAGATGCTACACCTGGATTTACATTGAGAC
>NW_027615053.1:0-1000 GCF_965212315.1 Lampetra planeri | reverse complement strand
CCACCAACATTACCATCACCAGTGCCAAAGTTACCACCATCATCACGATCACCACCACCATCACCAGTGCCAAAGTTGCCACCATCATCACGATCAACACCACCAACATTACCATCACCAGTGCCAAAGTTACCACCATCATCACGATCACCACCACCATCGCCAGTGCCAAAGTTGCCACCATCATCACGATCACCACCACCAGCAACGCTACCACCATCACTATCAACACCACCAGCAACGCTACCACCATCACTATCACCACCACCGACGCTACCACCACCATCACGATAAACACCACCATTCACCGTCACCACCATCAGCCTCTACACACTACCACTGCCCCACAGAGGAATTAACACAACGCCAACCTACTTGCTGTACTGCCTGGCGCTAGCAAGGGTGGTGGGGTGGGTGAGTGGGTGGGTGGTGGGTAGTGAGTCGGTACTGGGGTGGTGGGGTGAGCATGTTGGGTGGGTGAGTGGTTGAGTGAGTGAGTGGGTGAGTGTGCATGCGTGCGAGGAGGTGTGAATGAGGTGGGTGTGTGAATGAGTGGGTGTGTGAATGAGTGGGTGTGTGAATGAGTGGGTGTGTGAATGAGTGGGTGTGTGAATGAGTGGGTGTGTGAATGAGTGGGTGTGTGAATGAGTGGGTGTGTGAATGAGTGGGTGTGTGAATGAGTGGGTGTGTGAATGAGTGGGTGTGTGAATGAGTGGGGTGTGTGAATGAGTGGGTGTGGTGAATGAGTGGGTGTGTGTGCGAGTGTGTGCGAGGTGTGTGGGTGTGTGTATGTGTGAGTGGGTGTGCAAGTGAGTGGGTGAGTGTGTGATTGAGCGAGTGAGCGAGAGAGCGAGAGAGCGAGGTGGGCGAGTAGGTGCGGGTGAGTGTGCGTGCGAGTGAGTGAATGAGTGTGAGCGAGTGAGCGAGTGAGCGTGTGCGAGTGAATGAGGTGGGGTGAATGAGTGTGCGAGTGAGTGAATGAGTGGGTGAGTGAATGAGT
>NW_027615052.1:0-1000 GCF_965212315.1 Lampetra planeri | reverse complement strand
TGTGTGTGTGCACGTGTGTGTGTGTGTGTACACGTGTGTGTGTACGTGTGTGTGTGTGTACATGTGTGTGTGTGTGTGTACATGTGTGTGTGTGTACATGTGTGTGTGTACATGTGTGTGTGTGTGTGCACGCGTGTGTGTGTACACGTGTGTGTGTGCACGTGTGTGTGTACATGTGTGTGTGTGTACACGTGTGTGTGTGTGTACACGTGTGTGTGTGTACACGTGGTGTGTGTACACGTGTGTGTGTGTACACGTGTGTGTGTGTGTACACGTGTGTGTGTGTGTACACGTGTGTGTGTGCACGTGTGGTGTGTACATGTGTGTGTGTGTACACGTGTGTGTGTGCACGTGTGTGTGTGTGTACATGTGTGTGTGTGTACACGTGTGTGTGTACGTGTGTGTGTACACGTGTGTGTGTGTGTACATGTGTGTGTGTGTACACGTGTGTGTGTGCACGTGTGTGTGTGTACACGTGTGTGTGTGTACACATGTGTGTGTGTGTACACGTGTGTGTGTACACGTGTGTGTGTGTACACGTGTGTGTGTGCACGTGTGTGTGTGTACACGTGTGTGTGTGCACGTGTGTGTGTGTATGGGTTTGTGTGTGTACACGTGTGTGTGTGTGTGTGTTGGGAGTGGTGGGTTAGGAGTAGTGTAGTGTATAGTGTAGTGTATAGTGTAGTGTATAGTGTAGTGTATAGTAGTGTAGTGTATAGTGTAGTGTAGAGTGTTGTGTAGTAGTGTATAGTGTAGCGTATAGTAGTGTAGTGTGTAGTGTAGTGTAGAGTGTTGTGTAGTAGTGTATAGTGTAGCGTATAGTAGTGTAGTGTATAGTGTAGTGTATAGTGTAGTGTAGTAGTGTGTAGTGTAGTGTATAGTATAGTGTATAGTGTAGTGTAGAGTGTTGTGTAGTAGTGTATAGTGTAGCGTATAGTAGTGTAGTGTATAGTGTAGTGTAGAGTGTTGTGTAGTAGTGTATAGTGTAGCGTATAGTAGT
>NW_027615051.1:0-1000 GCF_965212315.1 Lampetra planeri | reverse complement strand
CAATTGCCACCACCACTACTGCCACTACCGCTGCCACCACCACCACCACAATTGCCACCACTACTACTGCCACTACCGCTACCACCACCACAATTGCCACCACCACTACTGCCACTACCACCACCACCACCACAATTGCCACCACCACTACTGCCACTACCACCACCACAATTGCCACCACCACTACTGCCACTACCGCTGCCACCACCACCGCACCTCCGATAATTATCATGGTTGGCTACGTACGGTGCGAAAGAAGTTCAACACATGGTACATACCCCGCCGCCACCGTCGCCACCACCGCCACCACCGCCACCGCCACCACTGCCACCACTGCCACCGCCACCACCGCCACCACCGCCACCACCGCCACCACCCCCACCGCCACCGTCGCCACCACCGTCACCACCGCCACCACCGCCACCACCCCCACCACCGCCACCACCACCACTGCCACCACTGCCACCCGCCACCACCCCCCACCGCCACCGTCGCCACCACCGTCACCACCACCGTCGCCACCACCGCCACCACCGCCACCGCCACCACTGCCACCACTGCCACCGCCACCACCGCCACCACCGCCACCACCGCCACCACCCCCACCGCCACCGTCGCCACCACCGTCACCACCGCCACCACCGCCACCACCCCCACCACCGCCACCACCACCACTGCCACCACTGCCACCGCCACCACCCCCACCGCCACCGTCGCCACCACCGTCACCACCGCCACCGCCACCACCGCCACCACCACCACCACCACCACTGCCACCACCACCCGTGATGATGACCTCCCTGCCCCCCCCCGCCCCCCGCAATGTCTCCACCAGGCAGCAGCCCCCCGCCGGCGAGGCAGCTGGGGTCGTGGCTGACGTCACGTGGCCTGGGGCGCACGCGCGACGAGACCACGGTGGGCATCCCGCACGACGTCTACGTGCTGGGCCTGCAGGAGAACGCCGGCGGGGAGCGCGAGTGGGAGGCCCTGCTGAGACACG
>NW_027615050.1:0-1000 GCF_965212315.1 Lampetra planeri | reverse complement strand
CTCTTGCTATATAATGCCGTTTAGAAAATCCACTTGAACACAATGGGCAGAACGCTGAGCGCTATTCGTGAACAGCGATAGACCTTCCATCGAGCGCAGTATAAAACACGCACGCACTGTGTGTGTATATATACATGCACCGTATATAATTTCACAGACGCAATGCCCTTTGCGTTCGCCCAAGATCTAGAGGCTCGCTTATTTACAAATCGACACGAGCGTCGATCGCTGCTTTTGGCCTTGTCCGTGACGAAGCCCCATCATCATCCACCATCATCCACCATCATCCACCACGGCGCTGTTTGCCGCTAGGGTCAAGTAGCGTGCGGAGGCGCGCGTGTTCACGTTCGCACGCGTCGCAAGCACGCGGGGATTTTTCTTTTTTGATCTACTCCGTGCTATCGAGTGCGGTGATGCTTCTCTCTCTGTGCGTGCGCATGCGTGCGTGCGTGTCTGTGCATGTGTGCAACGCGTGTGTGTGTGTATAACGCGTGTGCGTGTGTGTGTGTAATGCGTGTGTGTATTTAACGCATGTGCGTGTCTGTGCGTGTGTGCACGGGCACACGTGTGTGCAACGCGTGTGTGTGTGTAACGCGTATGTGTGTGTAACGCGTGTGTGCGTGCGTGTGTGTCTGTGTGTGTAACGCGTGTGTGCGTACGTGTGTGTGTAACGTGTGTGTGTAACGTGTGTGTGTAACGTGTGTGTGTGTAACGTGTGTGTGTAACGTGTGTGTGTGTAACGTGTGTGTGTAACGTGTGTGTGTGTAACGTGTGTGTGTAACGTGTGTGTGTAACGCGTGTGTGTGTGTGTGTAACGTGTGTGTGTGTGTGTCTAACGTGTGTGTGTGTAACGCGTGTGTGTGTGTGTAACGCGTGTGTGTGTGTCTGTGTGTGTGCACGGGCGTGCGTGTAACGCGTGTGCACGGGCGTGCGTGTGTGTAACGCGCGTGTGTGTGTGTGTAACGCGTGTGTGTGTGTAACGCGTGTGTGTGTGTAATAC
>NW_027615049.1:0-1000 GCF_965212315.1 Lampetra planeri | reverse complement strand
CCTCCACTCTCCCCACTCTCCCCACTCTCCCCACTCTCCCCACTCCCTCCACTCTCCCCACTCCCTCCACTCTCCCCACTCCCCCCACTCCCCCCACTCTCCCCACTCCCCCCACTCTCCCCACTCTCCCCACTCCCCCCACTCCCCCCACTCCCCCCACTCCCCCCACTCTCCCCACTCTCCCCACTCCCTCCACTCCCTCCACTCCCTCCACTCTCCCCACTCCCTCCACTCCCTCCACTCTCCCCACTCTCCCCACTCCCTCCACTCCCTCCACTCTCCCCACTCCCTCCACTCCCTCCACTCCCTCCACTCTCGCCACTCTCCCCACTCTCCCCACTCTCCCCACTCCCTCCACTCTCCCCACTCCCCCCACTCTCCCCACTCTCCCCACTCCCTCCACTCTCCCCACTCCCTCCACTCCCTCCACTCCCTCCACTCTCCCCACTCTCCCCACTCTCCCCACTCTCCCCACTCTCCCCACTCCCTCCACTCTCCCCACTCTCCCCACTCCCTCCACTCCCCCCACTCTCCCCACTCTCCCCACTCTCCCCACTCTCCCCACTCTCCCACTCTCCCCACTCTCCCCACTCCCCCCAATCTCCTCACTCTCCCCACTCTCCCCACTCTCCCCACTCCCTCCACTCTCCCCACTCTCCCCACTCTCCCCACTCTCCCCACTCCCCCCACTCTCCCCACTCTCCCCACTCTCCCCACTCCCCCCACTCCCCCCACTCTCCCCACTCCCCCCACTCTCCCCACTCTCCCCACTCTCCCCACTCCCCCCACTCTCCCCACTCCCCCCACAAACACCCACAGAGACCCACAGAGACCCACAGAGACCCACATATACCCACAGAGACACCCACAGAGATACACACAGAGACCCACAGAGACACCCACAGAAACACCCACAGACACCCACAGAGACCCACAGAGACACCCACAGACACCCACAGAGATACACACAGAGACCCACAGAGATACACACAGAGACCCA
>NW_027615048.1:0-2000 GCF_965212315.1 Lampetra planeri | reverse complement strand
ACATAGCCTCACCCCTAGCGCATAGCACATGGCACATAGCCTCACCCCTAGCACATAGCTCACCCCTAGCACATAGCACATGGCACATAGCCTCACCCCTAGCACATAGCCTCACCCCTAGCGCATAGCACATGGCACATAGCCTCACCCCTAGCACATAGCACATGGCACATAGCCTCACCCCTAGCGCATAGCCTCACCCCTAGCACATAGCCTCACCCCTAGCACATAGCCTCACCCCTAGCACATAGCCTCACCCCTAGCACATAGCCTCACCCCTAGCACATAGCACATGGCACATAGCCTCACCCCTAACACCTAGCCTAACCCTAGGCCTAACACCTAGCCTAACCCTAGGCCTAACACAAAGCCTAACCATAGGCCTAACACCTAGCCTAACCCTAGGCCTAACACCTAGCCTAACCCTAGGCCTAACACAGAGCCTAACCCTAGGCCTAACACCTAGCCTAACCCTAGGCCTAATGCCTAGCCTAACCCTAGGCCTAACGCCTAGCCTAACCATAGGCCTAACACAGAGCCTAACCCTAGGCCTAACGCCTAGCCTAACCCTAGGCCTAACACAGAGCCTAACCCTAGGCCTAACACAGAGCCTAACCCTAGGCCTAACACCTAGCCTAACCCTAGGCCTAACACAGAGCCTAACCCTAGGCCTAACACCTAGCCTAACCCTAGGCCTAACACAGAGCCTAACCCTAGGCCTAACACCTAGCCTAACCCTAGGCCTAACACAGAGCCTAACCCTAGGCCTAACACAGAGCCTAACCCTAGGCCTAACACAGAGCCTAACCCTAGGCCTAACACCTAGCCTAACCCTAGGCCTAACACCTAGCCTAACCCTAGGCCTAACACCTAGCCTAACCCTAGGCCTAACACCTAGCCTAACCCTAGGCCTAACACCTAGCCTAACCCTAGGCCTAACACAGAGCCTAACCATAGGCCTAACACCTAGCCTAACCCTAGGCCTAACACAGAGCCTAACCCTAGGCCTAACGCCTAGCCTAACCCTAGGCCTAACACCTAGCCTAACACTTAGCCTAACACCTAGCCTAACCCTAGGCCTAACACAGAGCCTAACCCTAGGCCTAACGCCTAGCCTAACCATAGGCCTAACACCTAGCCTAACACTTAGCCTAACACCTAGCCTAACCCTAGGCCTAACACCTAGCCTAACACCTAGCCTAACCCCTGCCCTAACGCTAGGCCTAACCCTGACCTAACACCTAGCCTAACCCTAGGCCTAACCCTCGGCCTAACACCTAGCCTCACCCCTGACCTAACCCTAGGCCTAACCCCTGACCTAACACCTAGCCTAACCCTAGGCCTAACCTCGGCCTAACACCTAGCCTCACCCCTGACCTAACCCTAGGCCTAACCCCTGACCTAACACTGAGGCTAACCCTAGGCCTAACACCTAGCCTAAGCCTAGGCCTAACCATCGGCCTAACACCTAGCCTAACCCTAGGCCTAACCCCTGACCTAACACTGAGGCTAACCCTAGGCCTAACACCTAGCCTAACCCTAGGCCTAACCCTCGGCCTAACACCTAGCCTAACCCCTGACCTAACCCTAGGCCTAACCCCTGACCTAACACTGAGGCTAACCCTAGGCCTAACACCTAGCCCAGGGGTCGGCAACCTACGGCTCCGGAGCCGCATGCGGCTCTTTGCGGGCTGCTTCTTGACGATATGTACGTATGTACAGTATGTACATATATGCATTGCGGCTCTTGAAATACTGAATTTTGTACCGAATTGGAAAGAAATGGCTCTTCTTGTTATTTTGGTTGCCGACCCCTGACCTAGCCTAACCCCTGACCTAACCCTAACCCCTGACCTAACACTAAGGCTAACCCTAGGCCTAACACCCAGCCTAAGCCTAGGCCTAACACCGAGCCTGACCCCTAAGCACCTAGCCTGACCCCTAACCCGATTGATGAGAGGTAGGGGTGAGGGGTGAGGGGGTGAGGGGGTGAGGGGGTG
>NW_027615047.1:0-2000 GCF_965212315.1 Lampetra planeri | reverse complement strand
CATCGCGTACGGGACAGATCGGTGGGACGCTCACCCGCTCACTCGCTCGTTCGCCCGCCCGCCCGCTCGCTCGCTCAGTCAACCGTTCAGTCGCTCGTTCACTCACTCAGTCAACCACTCGGCAAACCACCCATTCACTAACCCACCCAATCACCCACCCCACTCACCCACCCACCTACCCATTCACCCACCCATTCACCCACCCACGCAGCCACCTACCCATTCACCCACCCATTCACCCACCCACTAACCCACGCACCCACCCAATCACCCACCCACCCACTAACCCACCCACCCATTCACCCACCCACCTACCCACGCACCCACCCACCCACCCACTAACCCACCCACCTACCCACCCACGCACCCACCCAGCCACTCACCCACCCACGCACCCACCTACCCATTTACCCACCTACCCATTTACCCACCCATTCACCCACCTACCAACCCACACACTAACCCACCCCACTCACCCAGTCATTCACCCACCCACCCACTAACCCACCCACCCATTCACCCACCCACCTACCCACGCACCCAACCACCCACTAACCCACCCACCTACCCACCCACCCACGCACCCACCCAGCCACTCACCCACCCACGCACCCACCTACCCATTCACCCACCTACCCACCCACCCACTAACCCACCCACTCACCCAGTCATTCACCCACCCACCCACTAACCCACCCACCCATTCACCCACCCACCTACCCACGCACCCAACCACCCACTAACCCACCCATCTACCCACCCACCCACGCACCCACCCAGCCACTCACCCACCCACGCACCCACCTACCCATTCACCCACCTACCCACCCACCCACTAACCCACCCACTCACCCAGTCATTCACCCACCCACCCACTAACCCACCCACCCATTCACCCACACACCCACCTACCCACCCACCCACTAACCCACCCACTCTCTGCAGGGATGATCCAGGCGTTGGGAGGATTTTTCGCCTACTTTGTCATCCTCACGGAGAACGGATTCCTGCCAGCGGACCTCCTGGGCATCCGCCTGCAGTGGGATAACAAACACGTCAATGACCTCACAGACTCGTACGGGCAGGAGTGGGTGAGTAGGGTGGGTGGGTGAGTGGGTGGGTGGGTGGGTGAGTGGGTGGGTGAGTAGGGTGGGTGGGTGAGTGGGGTGGGTGAGTGGGTGGGTGGGTGAGTGGATGGGTGAGTGGGTGAGTGGGTGTGTGGGTAGGTAAGTGGGTGGGTGAGTGAGTGAGTGGGTGAGTAGGGTGGGTGGGTGGGTGAGTGGGTGGGTAGATGTGTGGGTAGGTAAGTGGGTGGGTGAGTGAGTGGATGGGTGAATGAGTGGGTGGGTGGGTGGGTGGGGTGTGTGGGTGGGTGGGTGAGTGGGTGGGTGGGTGAGTGGGTGGGTGGGGTGAGTGGGTGGTGTGGGTGGGTGGGTGAGTGGGTGGGTGGGTGGGTGAGTGGGTGAGTGGGTGGGTGGGGTGAGTGGGTGGGTGGGTGGGTGAGTGGGTGAGTAGGGTGGGTGAGTAGGGTGGGTGGGTGAGTGGGTGTGTGGGTGGGTGAGTGGGTGGGTGGGTGGGGTGAGTGGGTGAGTGGGTGGGTGGGTGGGTGAGTGGGTGAGTAGGGTGTGGGTGGGTGCGTGGGTGAGTGGGTGGGTGTGTGGGTGAGTGGGTGGGTGAGTGGGTGAGTGGGTGAGTGGGTGGGTAGATGTGTGGGTAGGTGAGTGGATGGGGTGAGTGAGTGGGTGGGCGTGTGGGTGGGTGAGTGGGTGTGTGGGTGTGTGGGTGAGTGGGTGGGTGTGTGGGTGGGTGCGTGGGTGAGTGGGTGGGTGGGTGAGTGGGTGGGTGAGTGTGTGGGTAGGTGCGTGGGTGAGTGGGTGGGTGAGTGTGTGGGTGGGTGGGTGGGTGGGTGAGTGGGTGGGTGGGTGAGTGAGTGGGTGAGTGAGTGGGTGAGTGAGTGGGTGAGTGGGTGAGTAGGGTGGGTGGGGTGGGTGGGTGAGTGG
>NW_027615046.1:0-2000 GCF_965212315.1 Lampetra planeri | reverse complement strand
CCACCACTCTCCCCACCACTCTCCCCACCACTCTCCCTCCACTCTCCCCACCACTCTCCCCACCACTCTCCCCCACCACTCTCCCTCCACTCTCCCCACCACTCTCCCCCACCACTCTCCCCACCACTCTCCCCACCACTCTCCCCACCACTCTCCCTCCACTCTCCCCACCACTCTCCCCACCACTCTCCCCACCACTCTCCCCTCCACTCTCCCCACCACACTCCCCACCACTCTCCCTCCACTCTCCCTCCACTCCCCACCACTCTCCCCACCACTCTCCCCTCCACTCTCCCACCACTCTCCCCACCACTCTCCCACCACTCTCCCCACCTCTCCCCACCACTCTCCCCACCACTCTCCCCACCACTCTCCCACCACTCTCCCTCCACTCTCCCCACCACTCTCCCCACCACTCTCCCCACCACTCTCCCTCCACTCTCCCACCACTCTCCCCACCACTCTCCCCACCACTCTCCCCACACCTCCCTCCACTCTCCCCACCACTCACCCACTCTCCCACCACTCTCCCCCCACTCTCCCACCACTCTCCCCCCACTCTCCCACCACTCTCCCCCCACTCTCCCTCCACTCTCCCCACCACTCTCCCCACCACTCTCCCCCTCCACTCTCCCCTCCACTCTCCCCCACCACTCTCCCCACCACTCTCCCTCCACTCTCCCTTCACTCTCCCCACCACTCTCCCTCCACTCTCCCCACCACTCTCCCTCCACTCTCCCCTCCACTCTCCCCACCACTCTCCCCACCACTCTCCCCCACACCCCACCACTCTCCCTACCACTCTCCCTCCACTCTCCCCACCACTCTCCCCACCACTCTCCCCCACCACTCTCCCCCTCCACTCTCCCCTCCACTCTCCCACCACTCTCCCCACCACTCTCCCCACCACTCTCCCACCACCCCCACCACTCACCCTCCCACTCTCCCACCACTCACTCCCCACCACTCTCCCCACCCACACTCCCACCACTCTCCCCACCACTCTCCCCACCACTCTCCCCACCACTCTCCCTCCACTCTCCCCACCACTCTCCCACCACTCTCCCCCACCACTCTCCCTCCACTCTCCCCACCACTCTCCCCACCACTCTCCCACCACTCTCCCCCACCCCACCACTCTCCCACCACTCTCCCCTCCACTCTCCCCACCACTCTCCCTCCACTCTCCCCTCCACACTCCCCACCACTCCCCCACTCTCCCTCCACTCTCCCCACCACTCTCTCCACCACTCTCCCCACCACTCTCCCTCCACTCCCCCACTCTCCCCACCACTCTCCCCACCACTCTCCCACCACTCTCCCCCACCACTCTCCCACCACTCTCCCCCACCACTCTCCCCCCACTCTCCCCTCCACTCTCCCTCCACTCTCTCCACCACTCTCCCCTCCACTCTCCCCACCACTCTCCCCCCACTCTCCCCACCACTCTCCCCCCACTCTCCCCACCACTCTCCCCTCCACTCTCCCCACCACTCTCCCCCCCCCACTCTCCCCCACCACTCTCCCCACCACTCTCCCCACCACTCTCCCCCCACTCTCCCCCCCACTCTCCCCCACCACTCTCCCCCCACTCTCCCCACCACTCTCCCCACCACTCTCCCCCCCACTCTCCCACCACTCTCCCCACCACTCTCCCCCCCACTCTCCCCACCACTCTCCTCTCCACTCTCCCCACCACTCTCCCCCCACTCTCCCCACCACTCTCCCCACCACTCTCCCCACCACTCTCCCCACCACTCTCCCCCCACTCTCCCCCCCACTCTCCCCACCACTCTCCCCCCACTCTCCCCACCACTCTCCTCTCCACTCTCCCCACCACTCTCCCCCCACTCTCCCCACCACTCTCCCCACCACTTTCCCCACCACTCTCCCCCCACTCTCCCCACCACTCTCCCACCACTCTCCCCACCACTCTCCCCACCACTCTCCCCACCACTCTCTCCACTCTCCCCACCACTCTCCCACCACTCTCTCCACTC
>NW_027615045.1:0-2000 GCF_965212315.1 Lampetra planeri | reverse complement strand
CCGTATCTCCCTCCTCCCTGCGTCTCCCTCCTCCTCCCCACGTCTCCCCCCTCCCCCCTCCTCCCCGCATCTCTCCCCTCCTCCCCCCGTCTCCCTCCTCCTTTCCCCCGTCTCCCTCTTCTCCCCGCATCTCCCCCCTTCTCCCCGTGTCTCCCTCCTCTTTCCCGCGTCTCCCCCCTCCTCCCTGCGTCTCCCTCCTCCCCTCGTCTCCCTCCTTCTCCCTCTTCTCTCCTCCCTCCTCCCCGCGTCTCCCACTCCTCTTCCCCCCCCCACCCCCGGCTGCCCCCCGCCCGCCACCGCCTCCCCCACCCGGGGGAGTTGTGAATTGGAGAACGATTGCGCTCTCCCCTCGTAATGAATAGGAGAGAGAGAGAGAGACAGACAGAGGGCTTCACTGATCTGCTGATGGAGTGAGGTCGCTACCATTCCACCCTGGAGGGTAGGGGGGAGGGGGGAGGGGGGTAGAAGGGGGTGTGTGGGGTGGGGACTTGCACTAGAGGAGATGGAGCGACTCCGAGCGGATTCACTGCATGGCGAGGGTTGTGACAAGGGTGTGGGGGAGAGAAGCCTTCACCCAGCAGTGGAGTGACCACGGCTGCTATGATGATGATGGTGGTGGTGGTGGTTTGGGGAGATCTTCATCTAGCAGTTGATTGACCGTGGCTGCTATGATGATGATGGTGGTGGTGGTTTGGGGAAGCCTTCACCCAGCAGTGAATTGACCATGGCTGCTATGATGATGATGATGGTGGTGGTGGTTTGGGGAAGCCTTCACCCAGCAATGAATTGACCATGGCTGCTATGATGATGATGATGGTGGTGGTTTGGGGAGGTCTTCACCCAGCAGTGGAGTGACCACGGCTGCTATGATGATGATGATGGTGGTGGTTTGGGGAGGCCTTCACCCAGCAGTGGAGTGACCACGGCTGCTATGATTATGATGATGATGGTGGTGGCTTGGGGAAGCCTTCACCCAGCAGTGGAGTGACCACGGCTGCTATGATGTGGTAGAGTTTGCAACTGCTCCGTGTTTTGACTCCAGAACACAAGAGGCATGGGCGTGACAAGGGGCGGTGGGGGGGTGGAGATATTCAGGCAAAGTGAGAGGCTGGGACACTCACTCCGTGTGCCAGGGCACGCAGAGCTGAAATTCACTTCCCGTTGCCGAACTACTGAACTAAACTACTATTTATATAAACTAGATTTGAAGCTTTCGTGACTGCAAGAATTCATAGCCTTTGGTTTTTTCGGTAAAGTCGCTTAGGTATAAAATAAAATAATAGTTCTTCTTGGTTCTTTCGGTAAAGTCCTCAGGTGAAGAACAGGTCTGTCGGGAAGACAGACCTGTTCTTCACCTGAGGACGGCTGCTTGAGTTGTGGCCGAAACGTCGTGAGAATTCCTTTATGATGTTTTATTTTTATTATTTTATTATTTCCTTTCTACGTGACTTTACCGAAAGAACCAAGAAGATGAATCCCTGCAGTGACGAAAGCTTTAAATCGAAAAATAATAGTTGTTTAGTTGTTTTCATTAATTTGATTTGATTTTTTACCTACGTGACTTTACCGAAGAAACCAAGGAGTATATATAAGCTATATATATGTTTATTTTAATTATTATGCCTCGTGTTAGGCCCCAAGTGAGCTCCATTGCTTTTCTTATTCAGTAGCGGGCTTGGCAATCAGGAACGATAGACGAATTAAGTGGCGTTTCATCGTCGTCGTCGTCATCGTCATCACCACGTGGAATTGCATAGCGGTAGCGAAGTAGCTCTGAACGCGTGGTGATGTTGATTCTAAATGTGTGAGGGGGTATGGGGCGGGAGGGAGAGACCCCGTGACAGTATCCACTTGACCACTGGCAGAGACAGAGAGACACTGGCAGAGAGAGAGAGACTTTTCACTTTTAAACAACTTTTATTGCCGCCAGCAGCAACAGCACTGGAGGCGATTCCGATACGGACTGGTCGGATCACAGAGAGAGATACGACTCTCCATTA
>NW_027615044.1:0-2000 GCF_965212315.1 Lampetra planeri | reverse complement strand
GATAAAATAATAAATTAAATTAAATAATAGAATACGACGTTTCGATTGCAACACAAGCAATCATCATCAGGTATAATGAAATAGCGACATAAAATCTAACCAGAAAACTATAGACAGACATATCTTGGTGATATCTGTCTGCTAATATGTCTGTCTATAGTTTTCTGGTTAGATTTTATGTCGCTATTTCATTATACCTGATGATGATTGCTTGTGTTGCAATCGAAACGTCGTATTCTATTATTTAATTTAATTTATTATTTTATCTTTAGACGTGACTTAACCGAAAGAACCAAATAATAATTCCTCACTCACCCCCCACTCACCCCCCCCCCTCACACTCATCCCCCCCAAATCGCCCCCACTCACCCCCTGACCCTAAAGACAGCTACACACCTCAACCCCCCACTGTTGATGCTGATGTTGCTGTAGTTGATGTTGATGATGATGTTGTAGTTGATGTTGTTGATGATGTTGATGATGTTGTTGTTAATGATGCTGTAGTTGATTTTGTTGTTGATGATGTTGTAGTTGTTAATGATGTTGATGTTGTTGATGATGTTGATGTTGTTGTTGATGTTGATGTTGCTGTAGTTGTTGTTGATGATGTTGCTGTAGTTGATGTTGATGCTGTAGTGGATGATGTTTGTAGTTGATGTTTGATGTTGTTGATGTTGTTGATGTTGCTGTAGTTGATGTTGATGCTGTGGTGGATGAAGTTGTAGTTGATGTTGCTGTAGTTGATGTTGCTGTAGTTGATGTTGATGATGTTGTTGATGTTGCTGTAGTTGATGTTGATGCTGTGGTGGATGATGTTGTAGTTGATGTTGATGATGTTGTTGTTGATGATGTTGTTGTTGATGATGTTGTTGATTTTGATGTTGCTGTAGTTGATGTTGATGTTGTTGATGATGTTGTTGTTGATGATGTTGTTGTTGATGATGTTGTTGATTTTGATGTTGCTGTAGTTGATGTTGATGTTGCTGTAGTTGATGTTGATGATGTAGTAGTTGATGTTGTTGATGTTGTTGATGTTGCTGCAGTTGATGTTGATGCTGTGGTGGATGCCGTCGATGTGGTAGACGTCGCAGGGCGTGCAGACGATCCGCTTTGCGAGCCTCACGGAGCTGGTGTCCACCTACCAGCAGCCCAGCCAGGGCCTCGTGTGCCCGCTGCTCTACCCCGTGGAGCGCGAGGGGGCCCGCCGAGAGCCCCGAGGAGCGAGAATACTCAGGTGGGGGGGGGGGGGGGGCACGGGGGGGGGGGCACGGGGGGGGGGGGCACGGGGGGGGGGGGCACGGGGGGGGCACGGGGGGGGCACGGGGGGGGCACGGGGGGGGGCACGGGGGGGGGGCACGGGGGGGGGCACGGGGGGGGGCACGGGGGGGGGGTGGATGGCGTGATGAGGGTGACGAAAGTGAGATGGTGATGTATGTGATGACGGTGGTGATTATAATGCAAACACGTGTGTGTGTCTGTGTGTGTGTGTCTCTGTGTGTGTCTCTGTGTGTGTCTGTGTGTGTGTGTCTGTGTGTGTCTGTGTGTGTGTCTGTCTGTGTGTGTGTGTGTCTGTGTGTGTGTGTCTGTGTGTGTGTCTGTGTGTGTGTGTGTCTGTGTGTGTGTGTGTCTGTCTGTGTGTGTGTGTGTGTCTGTGTGTGTGTGCGTGTCTGTGTGTGTGCGTGTCTGTGTGTGTGTGTGTCTGTGTGTGTGTGTGTGTATGTGTGTATGTGTGTGTGTGTGTTTGTGTGTGTGTCTGTGTGTGTGTGTCTGTGTGTCTGTGTGTGTGTGCGTGTGTGTCTGTGTGTGTGTGTCCGTGTGTGTGTGCGCGTGTGTGGGTGTATCTGTGTGTGTGTGCGTGTGTGTCTGTGTGTGTGTCTGTGCGTGTGTCTGTGTGTGTGTCTGTGTGTGCGCGTGTAGACGTGGAGGAGGAGCGGCCCCCTCTGCCCCCCAGGGCTGTGTTTCCGGCAGGGCCCCCCCACTGGGCCCCCCACTGGGCCCCC